>NC_052536.1:30451554-30661554 GCF_016699485.2 Gallus gallus
CAACTTGTCTTTCTTTTGAAGTTCTGGCAAGATCACTTGCTTTGACATAGACTACCACAAAAAAACAAAATTTTTTTTTGTGAAAAACCTTTTCACAAGTAGGTGTTCTGCTTTTTCACATTACCTAATTAAAAAATATATGGCCATCAGATAATTCTCAAATATACTAAATTTGAAATAGCAAAATCACTTTTTCTTCTTGACTGCAAGAAAGAAGGAAGATGAACCTCCCTTGGGGGAAAAAAAAATCTATAATGAAATAAATACCAAGGTAATACTCAGGTGCTTTAATCTTCAAGTAGGAAATAGGTAGTAGTGTTGTCCTTTAGTAATGTAGAATGACATCCTTGAAATCACTACGACATCTTTCAGAGGAGCATGCTTTGACCCTTTTTTTTTTTTTTAAATAGTGTTACCAGATCCTTGCATAAGTAAGGATGAAGTCAAAGGAATTAAAGGTAAATTTGACTTTTTATCAGTGCCTTTAAGAGTTTTAGAGATCCACAATACAGCATCATAATTTTATGTAGAAAGTAAAAAGAGACCAGATCACATACGTAATGAAAATATTGCATTAGAAGTGCTGAACGCCCATCCAATGCAAATGCAGACACATGGAATATGTCTGCGTAAACAGCGACATCCTTTCAAAAACTCTAAATTATTAAAAGAAAACACCCTAATAAAAAAGTTATAACACAATATTGATTCTGATTTATTTGCTAATTTGTACAGATGCTGTATTTCTAATTCCTTCCTTTTTTTTTTTTTTTCCAGTGCTTCAAAGATATAGACAAATATCACTCCAAACAGTGCACTTGATGGATTGACATACCTGTCAGCATCCTGGCCTCTGATTATGTTCTACAGCTAGGCATGAAGTAGATATTTGTTTACTTTATAATTTCTATTTTTACAGCTAATTTTTCATTCAGCTGATTAATAGGAACAAGAAATGCCTGAGTTCTCCTCTTGGCCTTGACACATTTACTCCAAATACATCCATTTATTTGTTTTTAATCTCCCTTGAAGTAATGCTATGAAGAATAGTAACAACTTATAAAGTACTTTACAAATGGAAACACAGAAAGAAAATCTAATGAATGAGACATGGGAATAGGGACTAACTTGGAATTAAGATTTTTGGTCACCCATCAGAGACACAGACTGTACATTAAAGATAAAAAAAAAACTAGTTAAAAGCAGATAAAAAATATAATTAACAGATTAAATTGATTCAGTTCAACAGATGTGTTCAGTGGATACAATCACAAACTGAGGAGTATATGAACGGCCACAAATTGCTGCTTTATTTCCCAACATGAGGACTTGCTTTTCACTAATTGTTCTGAATTAGCCCTTCTGTATTAACCTTGATTCTCTCCTTCCTACAGTGTTTTAGCTATTAAGGCCAGGAACAGCTCTCCCCAGTCATCCATCCATCTATCCTTCAAAGCAAAGTGTTGTCTCCAACAGCAGAGAAGCCCTACCCCTGATCCCAACGCAAGCATAGGCGAGGAGAGGGCAGGACTAATATGCGTGCTGCTGCTCTCTTCTGACTACGTAAAGAGAAATCAAAGAAAACACTGCTATTTACCCACTACAGCAGATTCTTTTTACTATCCTGTCTATGAACTCCTCTACCGCAGCTGCACAACTGAACTCAACTCACCCCTTTAAAAGATCCACTGTATTATCTGATTTTGGTAATTTACTTCCCCAGGTTGTTTAGTGACTTCTCAGTGAGCACGCTATATTTTAGCCACTTGCTACACTTCTGCTGGTTTCTGCTTTAAGTTTAAAAACTTCAAAGAAACAAGGATGCAATCAGAACTCATATGCATAAGACACAATCCCGCAGAGACCTCCTCAGCTAATCTCCGAGTCCATGATACCACAAAGATTGTGATTAGGATTTGGGTGCCATCTGGACATTCTGGCAGTTCTGAATCATCATGTTTTTATTCGTGCAAACCCAGCTTGGATCCAGAAATTAATGCCTCTCTGACCAAGTTCCCCAAAGAATTTTATTTCAGAAGTTTTCTTATAGTTTGACTTAGAACAACTATCTTTCCTACACTTTCAATATATGCATAATAAAAAAGGCAGCAATGCCTCATTTTTAACATCTCAGTGGCTTGAGGCTAGGAAACAGGAGACCTAGATTTCATTCCTTCTCATGGAGAGTGGGATGAATGCCTTTCCCTGGGAAGAAACCTGATTCTGATCACTCTCAAAGGATTCCTGTTTTTGACATGAAATACTAATTAGAAGGAATACATTTACTGATTTTAAATCAGTGAAAGTATGGGAACAGTAGGCACCTGGCATCCCTTCAAGAAAAATGGCAAAAGATTTTCAAAAATTGTCTCTAATTTTCTACATTCTATGAAACAAGATGAGATTTGGTTTTAGTCATGCTATCTACCAATGAGTAACTAATAAACTTCAGCTGGAGTGGATAAATGCCTGTAAAAAAAAAAAAAACAGGCAGAGAATATCTTTGTTTAATCTTATTCTACACTTCTGAAAATATTGTCCTTCACATTTCCTTAATTCTTCTGTGCTCCAAGAAACGAAGTAAAATGTTTTGAACTCCTTGAAAAGACTTTCAGAACTCCAGAAATGAGAAATGAAAACAAAACTAATACGCAGAAAAACCAAGGCTAGCAGAATTTATCAGTTAATAGAAAGGAAAATACAACAAGTAGCGCAATGCTTAAAAAGTCACCACAGTTCTTTGGTTTTGTGGAATATTTTTGTTCTTCTGGTTTTAAAGGCCCAGGCTCCCAAATGCAAGCAGGGGAAAATAACTGTGGGGCAAAAATTAACAAATGCAGCCTTCAATATCATGAATAACCTTCCTGATTTGAAGGAAAGTTATTCTTCTGTATGTCATATACAGCCAGTGTATATCAGCACTGCAAAAACTACGTTTTAGTCACAGTTTAATTCAAATGCTGAAATAATCTAGTGTTCAAGCTTTGAGGACTTTGATGTATCACATTTTCTTAATAGATTGCCTTAACATATGCATATTGTCTTAAGCTTCTATACTGAATGCAGTACTTCGAAATCTAATTTGACTTTTTTTCTACATCTCTGCAGTATTTGTCCTTCACTCAAATTGTAATTTTATTTCCCAACCATATGCTGAAATACGGTAGAAATCTCATTATTGCTATTAGTTAGAACTCCCTAAGAAGAAAATCTACAAAAAATATGTAGTAGTATATTGACTCATATTTAAATTCTGTTTTCACTTACTAATAACTAATGTAACACAGTGAGAAGTTGAGTAGAGGTTATATCTATAAAATTATTTAAAATGATCATATTACACCTAGAATCTACTAGTGAAAATGCACCGAGCCATAGCTATCTATACTATAGTTGCCCTGGCTAAGATGGAAATGACATATTAATGTGGCCCATTTACTTTATGCTACAGACTTCTCTGAAAGAGGAACTGTGAGGGAACTGAGATAAAACACTAATGGAACATAATAAAACTGTAGATGTTGATACTGAGAAACTAATGGCAATTTTGTATCTCTGCTACAGTACGCGCACTACTATTAATTACTACTAATTTTTATTTCTTCAATTTATTAAGTGTTTTAGTAAAACTGAATAATTCATGCTCAAAAGAGAAAGATGAAATGGCATCCCGTGCAATTGTAAACACATTATCAGCAAAAAATATTTTTAAATTAATAAGCTTTCAATTGCTTTTGCCTTTCTATAATTTTATTTAATATATAGTAATGAGGGTATTAATATCTTCTCAATGCAAGTAAGAACCCTCTGAAACACAGTCCAATATTCAAATCTATATATTCAAAACTAGTTGTTCATAGATTTCATTTTCCTATAAAATGTGAGTATCTCTTTAACGATGACCTTTGCTGATTACGAACGCTTAAATTTTTGCTGAAGTCCAGAATCAAAGCATATTCATTCCAGAGTTAACTTCAGGGCTGCAGCACAGATGGTAATAACAGTGGAAATACTTTAAAATAATGTGTCCTTCGCACCCACCCAACAGCATATCTTCTGATCATTCTTAATATAGAAACAAATAGAAATGTAACAACTAAAAATACAAAATGTAATTCAAGAATTGACTGTAATTCTTTCAGTTATCACACTTCCCTCCTCCATTTGTTATCATCCTCAAGCTTTATCCATACAGTAATTAAAAATGATTTTGCCCATTCTGTTGACAAGTCTTCAATTTTGATATGACAACTCTTGTTTTATAATGAGGTGAAAGGATATTACTGGTTGAGAAAAATGGACTTCTCGGCTTGCTAACGACTGTCAAATATTATATTCCTCTGAACACACTGTCTCTTTGGGGATAAAATAGTCATATGGGTTCCAAATGCGTGCTGGCATGTTTATTTTTATAATAAAAACAATTACAATTTAAGGTGACTTCCTCCAAAATTAAAAAAAAAAAAAGATGAAAGACTCTCGTCTCTCAGAAGACTATTCCATTAACTGGGGTTCTAAAAGGAGCCATGAACTAAAACCACAAACAGAGAATTGTCTTTTTGGCATCTTTGCTGTCCAGTTAGAAAAGAGACAATAAAGCCTGATGAAAGCTACATCCTGTGTTTTGAAGGGTAAAGCTCCTGAATGGAAGCTACTAAAGCTCCTGATTGGAGGCTAAGCATGCATCTGTGTCATTTACAAGGTACATATGTAAAATCTGGATTGCTTATTTTAAACACTATTTTCTTGGCTCTAACTGGTGCTTATTTTCTGCTGCTTCTTTCCTGATTTGGTATGTAAAAAAAAAAAAAAAAAACAACCAAGAACAACAACACACAATTGTCATCTCACTGTAGCAACTGCTTTAGATGACCTAGCTTTATTTTTGTAAAAGACCAGTTGCAGACATAAGTTTTCATGTCATCTTTGGCTGGCCAAAAAACACTCTTAGGTGGTTCCTGAAGTAGAAGGATGAAATCCAGTTTACAGTGTCTCTGTGCCACATAAGTCTCTAAGAGAGGTCTTCCACTATGGAAAGACTTTCCATCCTCAGGCCTTTGGAAATGTACACCTTAAGTTAGATGCTGATTCATTTCCTGCAGATTTCTACATGCTGGCAGCTGTGCACTGCTGAGGTGCAGTAGTACTTAAGCCTTGTTCCAGGGTCTTTCTGTCCCTGAATTCTGTAGTAGGTAAGAAGTACTGTTTTTTTGTAGGTTTGGGGTGTGTAGGTTTTTTCTTCCCCCCGTTTTGTTTTTTGCCTTTGTTTTTCTTGGGGATTTACATTTCTCCCTGATTAAAAAAAATAAATAAAATCCTTGGGGAAAAAGAAAGCTTATGTTAATGACTGTTAAACATCTAGAAAAGCACAGACTTACAGAATCTAGCTTTCTGGGTAATTAAACGCCAAGTCTAGAGCATTAAAGAGTCTAAAGTCTAGGTATAAGAACAAGAGGAAGTGAAATGTATCCTTCGCATAATTTCATAAGGAAAAAGATGTTCTCATAAGGACTCTTAGAGATTATCTGATTCTGTAAGCCTTAATTTATCAGCTGTTTCATTGCCACAGAATATGCAGTGACAGCAATAAAAGAAAAAACCAAGAGCTTGGAGACCTTGTTTCTCTATTTGCTTTCAATAATAATTCAAGATTCATGTCAAAATAATGATAAGTATTCCACAAAGATGAACTATTAGTAATGGGCCTTTGTTTCTTAGTTTCTTACCGTATCAAAAAAGGATGAGTCTTTTAATTGTTTTATTAAATATTCATTTTGGTGGCTGTGAAAAATATTAGAAACAAAAATATATTATACAAATTAGTTTATATCTTGCTTTGACTCAAGGCATACCTAGCCATAAACCACAGTCCCTCTTGATTAATATCTCAGTAGTGTTGACTACTCTTCAGCTGCTACTTCAGTGTTTATTCTGTTCATTATACTGTTTCCTGTACCGCTGTGGTGTTTATTGTTCTTCTGTGTAATTTTAACCTTTAATGTTTTATCTACAGCTCTGCTATTAAATCCATTCTTTTTTTTAAATATGGATTCCATCTTCCTTGCATTTTGCTGAATTTTTCAAAGCTTTAGCATGAACTATCTTAATATTGACTGACAGCATGAAGTCGGAAGAGTTAAGCAGCCTTGAAACAGCTTTTTGCTCTCCAACTCCAGGGACTTTCTTGGACAAACTATTTCTGTTACTAATTTCTTCACATTATTCTTCTGTCTCAGAACAGCAGTATGACTGAAGCTGTTGGTGGTAATCTTAAAAACAGACAGAGGAGTACATGCCTTTTTTTCCCCCTCCATCAAAAGTAGGCTGTGTCTAGAAAGATATCCAGCTATGGACATGTTATAGCTCAGTGTAATCATACAGTGTCTCAGACAAAAATACATTAATAAATATTTCTATTTATAAGAACTCTATTTTTCTGCCCAGGGACATGATTTAGTGGAGGGTTGTTAGGGTAGTATGGTTAGGTTATGGTTGGACTCAATCTTTACGGTCTTTTCCAACCTGAGTGATTCTATGATTCTCTGATGAAGCAGCCCCATAAATGCGTTGTGAAGCTTAAGTTTGCAGAGAGATTTTCTGCAGATTCTTCAGGAACTGTTCTGTGTCTCGAAGTAGAAAACTTATCTTTTTCTCTGCTGAGTGCCATGTCTGGTTACTTCAAGGAAGGAATTTAACTATTTTACATTCTGATGCATTATTCAGATATCCATATATTAAGATATCCAGCCACAGATATATGCAGGCTAGAAAACAGTACCTAGAAACAGTAAATTCCCTAAATATGTAGTTGTATGAACACATGGTACATTCAAAGTCAACAGGTCATACCAGTAGGGTAGAGAGAACTGAAAAGTCTCTTAAAGATCATCAAAAAGAAGTCCATTGCTTCACTCTGACTAGATTAAAGTATGTGGGAGATATCTCAGAATATAGACTAAAGCTTTTAGAGATCTTGTCAATTGAATGAATCAATGATGAAAACATATGTAAAAGGAAACAGGCAGTATGATATGCTTACAAAATGTGGAAAGAAGGATACATTTGTATTAACTGGCAAACCAGCATTAAAGAGAATAATTATACTTAGTAATATATTTATAGTTCATGTGGCATCGAAGCAGACAGCTTAATACTTTACTCTTTACTTTAGCTTCTCAGCAAGGTCAGGAGTATAAATTATAAAATAATAGCAGAGGAGAAGAAATAGAAGGAAACAACAACTTGTGTACGTCAATAATTTCATCCACTACGTAGGTATTTGAGAGTTATAGTATATCATCTTTCAAACTATTTACAAAGTCACATTATTACCAGTATGAAGAAAAGACAGAACATAAGATTTGCAGAATATTTCAGACTTGTTTTTCCTTTCTGAAACCTGTTACACTTCCTGTAAACTTGGAAGTCACTAATATTTTACAGTCACTCTAAGGATACTGTGTTTTGTCCTCAGATTCCTTGTTTCTGAATTTAAATCTGTATTAGATGTATAGTTCAGAGTAGCAGTGAGTTTAAAGGCAAGTCTTCTGCTCACATATATCCCTTGATCATCTCCAATCACCACGTGCTTGTTTGGTAAACAGTATGATTTTGCTGTGAATGGCTTAAGATATCCAATATACAATAGCACTCTAGGCAACCACCAAGTTAAGTGCATGGGACACAATACCACAGGCTCTTCCTGGCGAATCCAGCACCTCTTTCCAGAAAATCATTTGTGTACCAAAGACATTTGGTCCAGCAACTAGACAAAACGTTATCTGATGTAAATTCCTTGAATCAAATATAACAAAGATGTGAAGTCCTTAGCAGCATTCAGATGAATCTACTGATTAAATCGTAATGCACCAAGCTACCTGTTAGCATAGAAACAGCCTGCTCCAGATCTTAAAGAAATTCCCAGGAATCCTTGCAAATTGCACTGAAATGTTTCCCCGTGTTAAGTGTTATTGTGTTGAACCCAAGATATTTCACAACAAAACAGCTTTTGCTAATCAAATTCTACTCTCCAAAAGAGTAGTATCAGTACAACTGCATTTCAGATTGCATTTCTTTCAGCTTGGTACAAGCTTTTTTTTCCTTATGATTTTAAAGATCATTTTTGAAATACAGTTTAGGTAGTACTATTTTATACTGCTTTCACCTACTTATCTATCTACTGTAAATACAAGTCTAGGTGATAACTGCTGAAGAATCAAACATACGTTTACCCAGATTGGATTTCAACTTCTCTCTCAGTTGGTAACACCTTTTTACTAGTGACCTCTTCCAGCAGATGTCATTCTGTTGTAAGCAGCGAACAGAAAGCAAGCAAAGCTTGTATTTCAAAACAGGAGCACCAGAAAAATGTTTGGTGCTCTTACTAATAGAACATGTGTATTTGGAGGGCATTGCATAGTAAACACAAATGTTGTGTAACCTCTTATTTTTCATATCTTGACCTTCTCAAAATACATTTGAACCACATTTTCAAATTCTGTAAGAAAAAAAATGAAAAATCCTCAAAATGCAAAATTACCTTTAAAGTGTGTATTTGAGTTTCCATTAGGTATCTCATTTCCTTATGTTACCCATATGGGATTGCCCTCAATATTATTAGTATTTGACAGGGCTGAGATAAAATACAGCTTATAATTTCTAATAAGTAAGAACTTTTCTAAATAGAAAGACAACACAACCCAGAGTTCTGTTATTTTTTTAAGTAGGCAAGGTTATTTCTGGGACACGTGCAAATTTTCTTGCCTCTGTCAGCTCTTCCTCACAGATGACTACATGCTTTCAACATCACACATTCACAATTGCTTAAGAAACCCCAGAATAGGAAAGTAGTCCTAATCAACATTAATGCACTTTGACATACAAGTATTTGAACTTCAGCGCTACAACCACAGTCTGAGCTGATGAGCTGTCTCTCAAAATGGAAGCAGGAGTGCCAAGGAGAGGAGCAACAAGTGGGAATGGGAAACACTAGCCATCCCAAGTCATTATAGACAGATGCTACCCAACTTTTACTAGTAGTTGTTATAGCGTGGCAGCATTCCTGGGTGCCAGTCAGATATTGGGATTCCCATGGCCAAAGAATAGAAAACAGGACCCCAAGAAATAGGCAGCCCAAATTATGCCAAATGCCAGTTTCACACAGCTTCAAGCTTTCCCCACTGCAGCTCTTGGCTGTCAAGCACCCAGACCTGAGATATTAATATTTATATTAAATATTAATATATTTAAACTATTAAAAAAAAATTCTGCATGCCATGTAACATTGCACAACCTACAGAAGTATCAGTAGTACCCTTGAGCACATCATAAAGATTAGAAAACTCACTTTATCCTAAAAGGTAGTCTCTATGCTTTTAGATGATATACTTTAATACTTTTAAAGTAAAAAAAAAAAAAAAAAAAGGAATACATCTTTAATTTTGAGTCCCGTTTTACGATGGCCTTTTTGTCTCTTTATGCTCTATTTTGGAGACATTATTTTTGAATACCACTAAGATATAAATAGAGTGCATATCTATATATAATCATATTCTTACTTCACAACATAAAAAAGCCTTAGAAGAGCTATACCTACACATTTAATTGCAGTGATGTTCAATCTGTCCTAGAAACGCCCCTTAGGAATTACCTGAGCATCAAACACTAAGGCATGATACAAGTTGAGCTGAGTGATGGAGAAGCAGCAGAACAGAAGGAAGAATGTGGACCGTGCTCTTGACTTTTGCAATCTGTGATGATGTGACAACTGAATCTTAGTGCTTCTTATCCTCTCCCACGTGAGGACAAGCATTTTAGTTTAAACCATGCTAAGTAATTCAATAATGGTTTGTTTGGCTCTCTGCTGAAATGGACTAGCAGTGCTCATGTAAGCAGATAGCCTGTCTCAGGCGGTGATAACTAACAACTGAGAGAGAACCAATTTCTGAGAATTACTCCCTGTTCTAAATTACCTAGATCTAGATAGAGATATTAGGCCAGGAAATATAGGCTGTACATAAATGATGAGGCACAATGAGGAAAGAAGTATGTGTGAACATACCTCGTGAGAATGCAGTAACAACACATTGGTTGGCACTCGGCTGACAAAGGCCTGGTCACAGAATCTCTGATCACTGTTTACAACACTTACAAAAACTTTTTTTTGAAGATTCAGCAGGATGATATATCGTATCATCATTCCACACCCCTCTTACTAAGAACCTGTTAATGGACATACACTATGAGTAGAGAATAAAAAAGCTTTTCCTAAGCAGATGACTTCTGGTGTTAAGGTAGAAATGTAGATGCGTTAAGATCTCTTTGTGAGAAGAGAAGCAACTGGAAATCATTACAAGTATAAGGACTCAACTGAAATAGAGTTATATCTAAGTACCTAGTCATTTTCAGAGCAGAAAATATTATCAGATAAAGATTACTATAATTCACCAGAGGTTTGAGAACCTTTTTTTTGTATGAAAAGGAAATTGTTAATATCCGATTAAGATGTTCAGATACATGAGCAAAGCTTGAAAGTGTTGTGCCAGAAGGCCAGCAACACTAGGAATTCAATTAATGTAGGAATAGTTTGAGAGGTTTATTAGAAATCTATTCTTTACAATGAAGAAAGTGTGATACCATCAGAGCCAGTGATGGAAAATATTAGCCTTCTGGTGAGTTTTCTTCACTTTTTCTATATAAGACAAAAATTGATAAGCATTGTCTTTAGCTGTGAAATTATTGCTCCCATATCCTTTCTTCCAGTTACACTTAAAGTACTTGAAGATTGTTGTACACTTAACAAGATTAAATTTTTAATAAAACATATGTGCTCACTTCATTCCCTTTTCTCACAGCTTGCTTTAAAGGTATGGCTTTAGACTTACTTTATCGTTACGACAGGAAAGTGTCTAACAGAATACACATTCACTCAACCTTAGGTGACTGCATTTATTGCACTCATAGAGTATCTGTGCTTCTGTGTTTTCAGCTCTAAGATCACCAGGATGCTTTTTGCTGATGTGCATCTTCCACCTGTGCACCATAAACATTTTCCCTCCTCTAGAGGAAATCATGGATTGTACTGCAAAGCCAGTAAACACAAGAGTACTCAAAATAACAGAATTGTAATAAGAAAATGTAATTTCACAGAGTAGATTTTAGGTCTCATTTTAAATGGAAGTAGTGCACACTTAATACACCCAAAGAGTTATAACACAATCTCTCCTTCCACTGTTTTAATTTTTAGTTTGCATGCATTTGTAAATAAGTCAGAACACTTGTGCCTTTTTTCATTCAGATGCATACAAAATGCACAGTCAGCCTGCCAATATTGTGAAGTGATTTTCGTTGTGTTTTATGAAACTGTAAGATATGTTGGATGAAATCATGGTTTCCTTTGAAGTTAAGGAGAGCATTACTGTTGACTTAATGAGACTGAGATTTCTTTTATGTTCAAAGTTAAGCAATGCTTTCACTTTCTTTTTTATTAAAACGTACCTCAGAAAGTTGAAAAGTAAATCAGTACTTTTATTGTTGTATCCATAACATCTAAAAGTTTTAAAATGTCAATAATTCAGAAATCTTCATAAATGGTTTTGAATGCCAGACACAAAGTTAGTCTTGACTTCACATAAATTTTATCTTCAATAAAGTGCTTCCTATTGGCAGCAAGTCTGAGCTGGATTAACAAACCCTTATAAAATGTTTGACATAATTTACTTAAAGCTACAATGTATCTTTTTATAGCTTGCATAGCCCCCAAGAAATTAAAAATGCATCAGGATTTGTGATAAAATATGCCAGATGATTAGAAAAAGACAGAAAAGTTCAAATTCTTTACTAAAGTCTACCAGTTCTCAGACTTGTAAGACAATTCAATTTTTATAGATTTCTGTTATTTTTTTCTGTATGGCATTTCCATAAGCCACATGAGAACATCGGCAGGAGCTATAAGAAATATCCAGTACTCAATTATATTTTCTGATAACTGTAATTTATAAATACTTCATATATAAAGGTGACATTTTTTGAAGAAATGACTTTATATTTCAGGATATTTTAAGGATATTTTTGTTTAAACAAACATGTTTAGACAAAGTCAGAGGTCATTTTTGAACAGATATTTTCTTAAATGAAAGTTGAAAAGCATTTCTTTAATTAGAAGATCATCTATTTTATAAGAGATGCACCTACACTGAATTCATGAGTTCAGATCCAGATCTGAAAGAAACCTTGTTTAATCCTTTTTTGGGTGGAAAACCAAGGTTAACCAGGTTAGTGTGCTTTATGCTTCTTATTATGTCTTTGTATCTGGAAGGCAAAGTCATAGTTGATGTTGAAATAATTACACAAGGTTGGAAGATGGTAGAATATTCAATAGCTAATCTGAGAGTCCTGTATGCCTGAAGTATTCACTGACATCTAGAAATACATCTGCATAGCAAAACGGATAATTCCAAGATGCCCTTGCCAAGTGTTCCTCCAGAAGCAGCCTTCCCTGAGTGGATGCCTGCTGATAACAAGCTCATTATCTCATTACCAGTCTGAGTTCCTCAGGTCTTTATTTTCTATTGTCTGAGAGCACGAGACAGAAGATTATTTAAATTATTGTGTTATATAGAAAACAAAATGCTAAAATGATTTTGATTACATTATATATATATATATAAACAAAAAAAACTAATTTAAGACATTAATCAAACATACACCAAGTACAGAAACTTAGCCTTTGCTTTTACTGTATATAACAATCTCCCATTTTTCATCTCTGATTTGCCTGTTTACATTCTGAATTATACAGAACAAAAATGTTCATATACATATACACCTAAGATATAATCAATCCACTTGTCTCTTTCAGAAATATAATTAAATAGAATCCTATATCCTGCTCGGAGAAACAGCTTAAGACTTGCTTATTCATCACTGTATCTTAAAAACAGAAGCAATGGATTTCGGTGCCTCTCTTTATACATAGGTTTTAGCATAGGATTAACGTCTACACACAGTGACCTGTGCTACAGACCTGTACAGGGTTTCCAATTCATGGCAACTTCGCTGGATCAAAAAAACTGTATCTCCTTTCTTTTTGCACTTTGTAAACCAGTACATATTTTCTTCCTTTTTTGTTTTCCTTCTCTTTTCCTGAAACCAAGTCTTTCTGGTTTAAACTTTGAGTCATCTCACAAGTTTTGTTTCTGCATTTAAAGAACTGAACATTTTTGATAGTTTGTTTACTTAAACAAGTATCTGTGGGAATCCTAGAGCCTTGTACTGTAATATAGATAACCAGAATAACAACGTAATGACTTTCAAACAGCATTCAAGTTACTTTACTTATTCTAATTAAAAAAAAACAAATGGTTTTTAAAAGCAGGATATGTCCGATATTATCAAGGTACCTTACATGGAGGTACGGGGAATGGGAGTAGATACAATCAATTTGTCATGAAAGGACCTCACTCTGCAGTATACAGAGTATGGAGAATTCGTTCAGTATGCAGCAGTATAATGAAGTAGTGAGAGACAGATTATGCTTTCAGTTTTATTCATATTATGCATAGGAATTCAGACTTCATTCTTTGGAGGATAAGCATCCTAAATCACCTGTAAAACATTTGCCTTATCTTTCAACATTAAAGCAGTGGTAGAAGTACTGCTGAGTTCTAAGAAAAAATTAACAAGCTTAAGAAATCAGTTTAATGTTCTGCAAGTCTTTCAGGGAAACGTTAACTTTTTATACACAGAAGTGCTTGTGAGCACTTAGGCCTAGAAAAGCAAACCCACCTCCCCCTCCTTACACCGAATTTTATTTTATTTTTTTTTTAACCGAGTAGAAAATATGTAGAAGAAAAAGCAACTATATATACTTCTGACAGCTCAAATGATACATAAATATAAGGGCTGACAAGGGTTGGTTTGTCATTGTAGTTCACTTCGATCAACTCTACATGGTTCTGTAGGACAATGAAATTCAATGCACTTATAATTTCCAAAAAAGTGAGCTCAGATTCTTTTAAAAGCATTTCTATGTGAAAACGGATCATTTACATGCCAAAAGCACTTTTAATGTGACATATTTAGCACATGTATTATTGAGAACGAAAGCTGCTTGAACTTGGTGAATTTTAAAGTCTATAAAATGGCACCCTGCTGAGCAGAAAGGTAGCTGTTCAGTGAATTTCCCAGCTTTGCGATTATTTTGAATAATAGACTTGTACATAACTTTTTACGAAATTAAAGGTATGACATTTGCTTTAGTTCAGTCCTCTAAATTGCACTTTAGTACATAAAGAATGGGCTGATGTATGAATTTGTTGTTCCTCCAAGCAATTTTACTGATTTTTTTAAACAATACTTTTATATTTTATCTATCGAGTAACACATCAAACAGTTATCTTAGAAGACTTAATGAGCATTCATGCACAGCTTAACACATCTGAAGAAGAGTTTGGAGCCTCTAAAACAAACCCACCACGTACTACCTTGGTTGCCTGAACTCACCCATACCTGCATGCTAGCTTGATGAAAAGTCATAAGACATGCAAAGCTTAATAAAGAGGAACATCGCAACATACAGAGACAAACTCATTTAATTTGGCTGAGGCTCACTTTGACTTGATTAAACACCGTGTAAACTTCACTGTCAGGGAATTATGCAGTGCTACCTGCTTTCATACAAGAAAGAACCAGAAGGAGAATAAACTTGGAATTTTTTGTAATGTTGCTAGTCAGGAACAACATTAAGCACCTGAAGATATAAAATACAAAACAAATCCTCCATGCATGATACATATATAAATTTATATTTTCTGATTTGACTTTGTACAAAGGCTAAAGGTTGCAATTCTTTTCCCCCCCCACAAGCTACCTTCAGTTAAAAAACACGATCTATAACTATGGTGCTGTATTGACTAGCGTTTGTGTCATACAGACCACTGATAAAAGCAATTACCTGCACCAATAAGCTACATAACTTTTATCAGAGACCAAAAAGGTTAATCATGACTACCTATAGTATAAAACAACATCTGGTCCCAGTTAAAGCTAAACAATTAAAAGACTTTTTACATTTAAGCATGGGCTAAAGCACCTTGTGGAATTTGTTTTCACCAAACATGATTCAGAGGATGAAGTGAGCACTTGTGAAAGATATTCAGGATACTTTCTAAGTGCAATTAGCATGTTCACATTATGTACAGCAATACACAAAGTGGTTGCAAGGAGTATAAGATAATCCTTTGTTTCAGAGATCACTGTCCTTTTAACTTAAACACCAATAACAAACAAGAATACACCATACATTGACTTGGAGCAATTAAGCTGAGAACAAATCTCCAGTGGTTTGTAACGTCCCTGCTCTCGGTATCAAAAATCCTCCTCTACCAGCAGAAACACCGTGCAAATATTTCTTGCACCTTTAAACAACTCGTGGCTAGGAAAGAGAACGGTAAAATGAACTTGGAAAAGAATATTCAACAGTTCCCCCTTTAATAACTTTATTTTTAAATAGGATGCTTACATAAAATATACACTGACTTAAACGATCAAACTAATGACTTTTAGTATTAAACAATACATGATCCTTAACTTGGATCACTTCCTTTCCTTCTAAACCTCACGTCATTAGTGATGGGATCGAGGAATTATACTTTCTTGATTGCAAATCTGATATAAAAAGATTGCTATGAGAAAGAACAGAAAACTAGAAATGAAGATTCAAGGGCCAGATGAATTAAAAAACTTTATCACAAAGGGAATGAAAATCTGCTACAATCAGAAGCAAAGACAAAGCAACTGAAAATTTTGCTGAATTCTCCTCATTGCAGATAGTTGTCTGTTGATTAGCATGAACTAAGAAGGGCAAAAATTCTTACATGGTGGTTGAGATGCATTGCTTCCTGAATACACATCCCCAGGAGTGTAGGTGCTTTGCCAGGTATTTTGTGCCTCACTTTATAGCCTGGACTGATACATCACAAATTAAATGAACTCACTAATTGCAAAAAAGTGCTACCTTGACATATTTTGTGTGCCATTAAAACAATCTAGTTTTTTAAGAATTTAGTAAATATGACAGTGAAGCAAAAGAGCTTAAAACAGGCCCACAATTTACTTCCAAAACATTGTTTTGCTGGATTGCTGAGATCACTCCCTATTCCTTGTATCCTGCAGTAATCCAACAGTTACTAATCTAGACAAACGTTTGTAAGGAAAAAAATGTTTTTAGCAGACATGCGGCAAGGTTTTAATTTGTAGCTGATAATTTGCTACTGGAAGCTTACCCTGATTAGTCTTCTTATGGCACTAACAGTTTTTGAGGTAGTGTGAATTACCTACTGTGTATGTTTTTACCACCCATTCAGGGATGAAAATGAGTTACAACCTAGGCCTCAATTAAAGCTTGAAATAAGAAAACCTAAAACTTCTTTTATGTCCTCACTTCTAAAGAATAGAATTAGTTGCTTCTGATATTACTGGAATTGTAATTCACACTCCTGGAAATCCAGCAATGGATCTTTCAACCCTTTTCAGTGAAGCACATTTCAGCTGTTACCCAATTATGCTGCCTTTGCTCCAAGTCAAATAATCATCCAACAGCTGTGAATTGAAACAGACTCCATTTGTGAAAATGAATGGTGTATTTACCTGGTAATGCAGAAAGTTTTTAAGTGTTACTTTATCTGTCACGTAGAAATTAGGATGTTATTGCTTGTTCTATTAATTCTCATTTATGGGAAACCGATTTGTAGGTTGGCTTTTCTACCAGTAAGATACGCAAACCATGCCACAGACTTTACAGCGAGTACTGAATTGCCCATAATCTAAAGTATCTGTCTTAAAGGAATCATCAGGGGAATAATCCATATTATCCTCTGTAGACTGGTACTCAATAGTTCACTTGTCTAATCGCCTTCATAGAATGATGGAAACTATACAGAACTAATGAATACAAAGAAAAAGTCATATTCCCCCTTACCTAAGGGTCTCAGCTTTCTATTAACACTTTGCAAACATTAAGCTACTTTGGGGGGCATGTTATAATAAATACACACAAAGTGTACTTCTCCACTACCCATCAAACTAATATTTAAGTTTCTCGCAAGCTTTCCCAATACTATGGAGTCTTATTTTATGTTTCATTAGTAATATTTTCTAAGGAAAGGAAAAGAGGGACAATATAACAGAAAAGGATTATTTTGTTCTGTCCCTGTTCACAGGTTCCCAAAGATTATTTGAGACAGCAGCAATAAACAATAACACAACTGGTAGATATTAAGGACAGCTACTATGAGATAAGACACTCTTCATTAAATAAAAAAGTGACTATCATGTGGTATAGGAAATCATAACGGAATATTCAGTCACACCAAAAATAAAATTCATTTATCTATGTGGCTACCCTGTGAAGTTTAATACATTCACTGTTTCTTAGCTGATGTCAGTTAATAGTTAAAACTATCTGTACTGAAATAAAGTCTCTCAGTCCTGCAAATATACTGTTAAGAGTGGGAGAAGTGAAGCAGCACAAGAGCAAAGAAAAGCTACAACACTGATGAGCAGTAATTGACAGCATTCCACCTTTTTGTAAACTCTTCTTTCTACAACAACTTTAAATAACTGATTACAAAGGAACCTATCAGTTTTGATTTCTATTATTGTAAGTAAGTCTTCCTCAAATAGAAAAATTGTCCTATATATATATACACATTTTTTTCTATTTAATAGAGCAAATTCTCAGTTACTAAGCACTACTTTTCAAGTCACCATCATTAGCTGGGCATTTTCACCACTGATGAGCAAGAGCTGACATGTCAAGCTCAAAAATCTGCACTAGCAGAGCTGACCCACGATTTTACAGCTGCTATGACAACGTCTTTGTTAGGGAAACGTTGCCCCAGCAGTCCATCTCACAGCAGCCCAAACAGATGAAAGTGCCAAATCCAGACTACACAGCAGGTATGGTAGGACAGCCCAGCCAAGACTAGCAATGTGCTCCACCATCTTTAAAATGATACTGGACCTGGTGTTATCATATTTCCAAGAGAAAAGTATTTTTTTTTTCTCTGGCCTGACTCTGGAAGGACAAGACTTCAGCTTAGTCAATACTAGAATGCAGGAGTCAAAGCAGATAGTTTGTCTGGGTACCAGGCCATCCAGAAAGATTACCTTTTTCCTATCTCAACAGAAAGTACACATCACTTTATTCTCTGAGGATTGCATCTTAAAATTTTTCTTCAATGGAGAATTCACATCACCACTCCATAGACTGCCATTTTGATTCTAGCTTGAAGTGGTGACGCCACAATCACATCACCAGCATCTCATCACTAGCAATAAAGCTATCCAGGAAAGCAACACATTTATCTTCATATTGGTTCAATAGGTCCTGACATGCTTGCATATGTCTTTCCTTTCCCACATGAGCATCTGCAGGAACAGACATTGCAGTATTCCAAGGTTGCCACCACTGTTTCCACTCCACTGAAACCAATATTCTGATTCTTACATAGATCCCTTATTGTGAACCACTAATTCATATAGATGAGCTGGTCAAGATGCTCTTCACTTCATGGTCTGAAAGCTGTGCATGACTGTCCAGAACATGGCTTGTCTTCCACAACACCATTACCACAGCTGAAACACACCACCCACTGCCTCATTGTGCTAATGTTTATTGTTTGACCATTGGGTGTAATTTTCCTGCTTGGAAAAATTCAAATGCAACACCTTTGCTTCATGCGCACTTCCTTGTCAGATGGCATTTTGTCAGACTGCCCTTCTGCTGCCATCTGTCATACAGCAACAAAATGTAAAGGAATATTGGCAAGAAGGTTCCACCTTACTGTCACACCACCAACACCTGCCTCTGACATTGTGGTCCAACATAATAAAATGGGAGGGATTACTTACAAAGCAGCCCTCATACATTATGTACAGATAAGTACATATACATACCTGCTTATTCTTTGTGTTTGTGGTACATGGACTTCCTATTTCTTTTACCCCTTATTACCCCTTCAGCAGTAGGGTTTTGTCATGCAGTTACTCTTGAGTTTTGTTTTTTTTTTAATTTTAGAAGTGACATTTAGAGTGACAAACTTAACCTATTCCCATTTTTATAATAAAGAGGGTCAGATTCACAGCTGCTATAAACTTGTGCATCCCAAGATCAGTAGAGGTCATCTGATCTGTGCCACGAGTTTGACTTTAAGAAGGCCTACCAGGTGCAAATAATTATTTCAAAATAGTTGAATTCTTGAGCATTTTCTCCTACATTCATCTGACCTTGCTTTAGGCATCTAGTTTAGATGCACACCTGTCCTGTGTTTCCTCTACCAGAGTCCGTGAACTGCTCAATACAAGATATAAACTTTTTCATTTGCAGTTACTGACAACACGCTTTCCTGTTATTTGGCTCATTTTACACTGACCTCATCACAGTGGTCTCAGAACCCACATTACATCGTCTCTTCTACTGTGTATTAAGACATTTGACTAACATTTGTTTTCTAATGCTTACAGAAGAAGCAAAATCAAATAAAGCATTTAGCTTTTGCTCCTGTCTTCCCAAAACTGCAATTACAGGGTCATAGGACAAGAAATTTAACAATTTCAAAAGCTTAAGACATTCAATATTCAGTCACTTTTAAGAAAAAACTGAAAATGAGGATATGCATACATTCTAAAAGCAGCAAAATCTGGGAGGTTCAGAAGTAATTTAGTAGTATACAAGTCAATGTTCCCCCTTTTTGTTAGAATATAGGTAGATTTGTTTCTACATACTTGGAAATAGGTGTTTGTAGAATACACAACATCTGAAAGACCCTGTTTCTCTTACTATAAAAGATACTCCCCAGTTTGATTAAAAAGTATAGATCTGCTTGAGAAGAAACCATCATTAGAATATAGATGAATACTGCATATTTATTTTAGAAAAAGTCCTATTATCAAAGATCAGAACGCCTCAGCTCATCAGGCCTGTTCACAAGACCATAGGGAATGGACCTACACCACATACTAAAGATTAAGGGTCAGGTTTATATTTGTTTCTCTAAGCATTGCATATGTGGTCCAGCCATACAAACTTGGTAAGTACAATAATAAGACCTATCTGTGCAACACAAAATCCAGTTTGTACAATGCTTTGCAGCATGGAGATTTAATATAATCTATGAGAGATACAGAATAACTCAATAATACAGCCCGCAGTTCCAAGCTAATGATGGTAAGCAAAGGGAAAACAAGTGAGTCTTCTCTAGTATCAAGGTAGGGAATCTTTCCGTACCTTAATCTTCCTCTCCTAGGGTTGAGATTTGTGCAAAATGGCTTGAAATTATGGATTTTTTTTTTCCTTCATGGACTACAATTTGCTCAGGGACTGCTCAAGTAAACAAAGTCACTCAATTTATGATCCAGTTGAGTTTTTCCCTACTATAGTTACAATACAATTTCTGTAATTGTTACAATATTGAGCAAGGAGTATTTTGTAAATATTCTATGGAGTGATGTTATGGTCTATGTGTGGAAAAAATCAGAAGTCAATGCATATTTATTTTATATACAAAAAAGCTGCATAACATTTTAACCTTGATCAAATGACGTGTTTGATCCATTTCATGTTTTCTGCAAGAAAAGGCAATGAAGCCTACAACCTGACAAACACCACAAAGTCAATGAAACCAGAGTTATGGTCCTTTAAAAGCTAATAAGACATTTACTACCGATTCCAGTGCTGCAAACATTGTATTTTGAAAGCTGAAACATGCATAGTTCCCAAACAATATGTTTGGATTTTTTTTATTTTTTATTTTTTTAAAGTAGAAGATAAGCCACAAAAGACTTCTTTAAAAGGACAGATTCTGTTCCACTATATTAACACAGAAAAATAGAAAAAGGAATGAAAAATCAGTACCCAGCCACTACAGTGTCTCTGTTATGCATTTATTACCCTATAGGTTATCTGTGAGGGTTCTGATTTTCTATGTGTGTTTTTCTTGATGTTCACCACCAGTATTTCATCCTGAAGCTTTTTCAGTTGCAAACACTTAAATTCTTCACGTCTCCTCTAGTTCCTTAGAAAGAAGCTCTGAAGAGAAGAACATTTAAGTTACAGCATGATTTCTTTGATATATATGTTAACATTTAGAAGAGGTCCCTAAAGCAGCTTGGTGGGGTGAGCACTCCTTGTGGACTGTCTGATGTATTACAATTCCAGCTCCATCTGCAGGTTAGGGAGTTTCACATGTGATTCACTATGACCTCAGGTGAAACAAGCAGAACTGTATTAAGCAGAGCTTCATTAGACATGCCCTGAAGCCTGTATTCAATGCTGTGGCTCTACAGCCTGTCTTTCAGCAGTAAACTTGCTGCTATGCACTCAATGAGACTCCAGTCCCTGTTCCATGTAATCTCCTGAAACCTCAGGCTATCCTTCACATCAATTTTATTCATTAGCCTATAGTAATGATCTTTAAGAAGTTATGTAACTATGGTTTTCCACAGTAGTAGCTTTTTAACTTTCTAATATGCCATTGTTACCCAACATGAAACCCAGCATTAAAAGTAGGGGTAAATATATACTTCAGTCACACGGAGAGAGAGTGCAAACACCCTGCGCAAACTGAACAGTGGACAAAACCAAGTATTCACTATAAAGCAACTACAGTGAAATCATCAATAAAGCCCACTATTCTTGTCCCAATCCAGCCAAAATGCGTAGAATGAAAATTTATGGTTATGCACAATAACAGGAAAAACTAAAATATATTTGTTAATTCACAGGATGTCACCCTAGCTGGGGAAGACAGTGCTTACAGCCTCACATTCATGGACAGGAAGCCACAAGCAAGGAGCCATGGTACTATCCTCTGCCCTGTCACTGACCCCAGCGTGATCAGGGCACACTGCTCATTAAAAAAGAAGCAGTGTGGGTGAACTGGAAGCAACTCAGCTTCTTTGCAGCTACAGGTCAGTTCTAAGCAAAAAAAAAAAAAAAAACACCACACATCTGAGAAAAGACTGCCAGTTTAGGTGAATTACATGTGGTGACTTTGTGATGTAGATTAGAGTCCATGAGGAACTGGGCTGAAAACAGTGAACTCATGATGTGGTAAAGTTAACTATAAATTAAGAGATCTATACTGTCAAAGAAAAAGTCTCAATAAGATTAGTAAAACTATACAGTAGCTTCACTGAGGATTACTAGACTGTACGTCCAATTTAATATTTATTTATTTTACATAAACACTGCACTTTCATTTGTGACTCATATAGGATTTTGGAGATTCAGCCAGAAGCTAAGAAACAGCATTCTATTTCAAAATTATGCAGAATTTTCAATTTTCTCTTTTAGCCAGCTGTGTCTTCATCCACCAGTTTAAAATCACCCCACCCCACCCTTACCAAAAAAAAAAATTGAATTATGGGAGAAGGAATCAGGATAGATAGTTCTGACGAGCTGAAGGGAATCTGAAAACCATCAAATATCTTTAGGTTCTGTTTTGAGCGGAAATAAATTTAAACGCCGTACCTTCAGTTTAATAAGATCAAGCACCTTAATTCTTAGCGCTTTATTCCATTTAGAAATCATGTGAGAGTAAGCTATCAGAAAGTAAGATAATGCTGAAAAATGCAGAACCAGTGTTGAAAACACTTCAAAATCTATTCAAATAAATTAAATATATATCTATGCAGCAGCAGGCCCCTGGCTGGACCTGCAACTTGTGGAGAAGAGCCTGCAGTAGAGCCCATGCAGGATCATTGAGGGAAGAATGGCAGTAAATGGCATAATAATGGACAATACACTTATATTAATCTCCCTAGATTGAGTCTGTCTTGCCTGTGATGGTAATTGGTATGCAGTTTCCCTGTCCTTATCTCAACCCTTAAGCCCCTTTTCATCACATTTTCCCCTCTTCTTTTGAGAAGACAGAGGAGACAACACTTGTAGTGTTTAGCTGCACTCTTAGGGTAAAATCATCACAATGGGAAGTAAGCTCTTCCGCCTATTCCAAAGTTTTACATATTCTCTTAATATTTCTATCTTTATAGCTCTCAGGCTTATTCTACACTATAAAGGCATCCTATTTGCAACCTCAATAACAGAAGACAAGCCATACTTGCCGAACGTGGTTATATTTGATATAAATAAGATGCTCCCTTTGTCTATGGAGACTCCTGTATCTATGCCAAAGATATCTGCCAAGTCTATCAAATGTGGGCCAAGCGTGGGCAAACCGTCTGTGCTTCCTAGGCTGTTTTGAAAAAGATTCTACAAAACCCCATATTTCCATATCAACATCTATTTCAACCTCACTTTGGGGTATTCCCTTTGAAATTACTGAGAGCAATAAATGACTTATTCATTTCAAACTCAGACAACAATCCTTTGTTCCCACAGCACGCCAAACTCTCACCTTTCATTTACCACTCATTCCTTACCCTGTCATCCTACTGCATTGTGGAACAATCTGGAAGCATTGTCTTTTACAATAATTTCAGTAGAACACCACTATTTAAGGAAACTTCTACTCAAAAAATTCCTTTAAGTTAACAGGTAACTGCAGGAAGGACAATTATTAGAGAAAGCACATCAGACCAGACTTATAACGTTGTTGGTCAGGATAGAAAATAACAAGGCTGGTTCTTCTCTCTGAAGTAGAATGGCTGCAGAGATGCAATAAAGAACGAGAAGGAGGTCTACAAGGTCTGAGGGCCAATTATTGTAGTACAAAAGACAAAAATGACAGGAAAGTCCATCCCACTGTATTGGGAAGGGTAAGTAACTCTATTACTCTGTAGTCATGGTGAAACTCTTACCTGCATCAAGCATTTTCACCCTTCCTTTTGACTGTCAAAGGGTCATCCAATTTCATCTTACTTATGAATGGTAAAATAGCTAAGCCATGACCTAGTGCTGACAGCTGTTTCACAGTCCCTTTCACATCAAATTGGGAAAGCATAACTGTATAAGATTCACAGAATGTCTTTTCGTATTTTTTGAATAGTGGTAAAAAAAGACAACAACAACAACAAATTATCTATTGAGCAGGTGAACTAGTGAGATTCACTTTTAGATGGATTCATCCAGTTGACTCTGCCATCAAAAAAAAAGGCAGATCTCATCTACAGTGTGCTCTAGCACTGAGACTTCTATAGTGGATCTCTCCCACAAAAGCGTTCTGGTGTCTTCTAATGTGTGAATTTTCAGGTTTTCCCTTCACTTGGGACCTCAAATATTTTTTACTTGATGAGATAAACTACATCATACAAGTAGCCCATGAGAGACCTGACATACATATTGACTTTGAAGTTCTGTTGAAATCAGCAACTGGTTCCTGAAGTGATTAGCAGAGGACACAGACAGAAAGACAAGAAAAGTTTGTTTCCAAAAGGAAATCAGGCTTTAGAAATTTTCACAGTTGTTATAAACATTAAGAACATACTTGACCACTAACACACAGAGAATCAAAATCAGCTTTGACAGGTAAGCTTGGCTTAGGTCAGGATACATTATTGCTGTGGCATTTGGTTACAATATGCATTTAAGGGAGCTGACAGGTCCCACAGGCAGTCTTCAGTGAAGAACGACCACCAAGTCAGGGTGCTGCTATTACGTGAACCTGGTACTGGGCTCAGCACTATTTTAAGTTCGCATCAGTCATCCGGCAGCAAATAAACTGGCAGATAACACAGATCAGGAAAGTGGTAGATAAAATTCAGAAAACCACAGTTACTAAACAAGATGGTATAGAATCATAGAATCACAAGGTTGGAAAGGACCTACAAGATCATCTAGTCCAACCGTCCTCCCATCACCATTACTACCACAAGCCACTAAATCATATCTCATAGCTCCTCATCTGGACGCCTCTTGAACACTGCCAGGGACAGCGACTCCACCACCTCCCTGGGCAGGCCATTCCAGTGCCTGACCACCCTCAGAGAGAAAAAGCTTTTCCTTACGTCCAATCTAAATCTCTTCTGGAGGAAACGGCCACAAGTTACTCAGGTCCTGTTCATTGCCTGGGAGAAACCCCAGTCCAAACCCCTCCTCCATCACAACCTCCCTTCAGGAAGTTGTAGAGTGCAATGAGGTCTCCTCTGAGCCACCTCTTTTCCACAGTAAACAATCCCAGCTCCCTCAGCCGCTCCTCATAAGTTCTGTGCTCCAGACCCCTCACCAGTTTCATTGCCCTTCTCTGGACATGTTGAAGGACAACTTCAACATGTTCAATATCTTTCTTGAAAGCGAGGGCCCCAAAACTCAAGGTATGCATGTGTCATACCCAAACAGTTCATGCTTTCACAGTTCAACTCTGTCACCTAAGCAGAGTTTCTCTTTTGTTCATTCTTGGTTTTTCTGTATGAAAGGCTCAGATAGGAACACCAGTAGCATCACAGATCACAAGCCAGCTATTACTCAGAGATCCATTTTTTGCAATGCCCGTCTGTAACCAATTCTCCAGGTCTTACGCATAGCATATTGAGACACAATATTTTAAAAATAAAGAAAATTCTGAGCAATTAATGGTATGCACATTTCTCTATCACTCCAACAAGCAAAAAAATTTTTGAAAAAAAAACAACATTCTTCCCACAAGAACATGAAAACTGTAACATGATCCTGTACAGTGTGCAAACTAAGCACATGCTTAAGGAGGAGGTCTAGCTTTTGGAGGAACCTGCACACTGCCTCACTGGACAGGAAAGCCACATGTGACAAGTTCTTATCAGAACCCATTTGGCACTGGGCAGCACAGCTATAGGCCTTTTAAGGACCTATATGATTAAACAAAAATAAACTCTGTTCTGGTACAGAAAGTCCAGTCTACGTGTTTTGTTATCTCTGATGTATTTTAAAGGTCTCAGGAAACCAGGCAGCTAGCTCAGAGATGTCTGATAACTACTTCTTGTCTGGGTTGGCTTTCCTGTGGAAAAAGCCCACTAGCCCTCCCACCTCTTCACACGGCTATACAGGATCAGGTCCACCCACATTAAAAAAAAGAAATATTTTGTTTGATTTAAATGTACAAGGATAAGGACCCAGCTATTTCTTGCTCTCATCAGTTTACAGCACTTAGAGTTTACAGAAGATTACAGAAACACATACAAAGTTGTGTGCTATTTTTTTCTGACTTACACCTCTGATGTAGGTACAACTAACAGTTTCCTTGAAGTTGAAGATTTCCTTTAAACAGTACTAGTTTAGAGCATTTTAACAATGAAGAGGCATTTTTTTTTCCTCATTTTTACACACGTGAAAGGTCTTGCTGTGATAGGTATTTGCTTTTAGAATTAGAGATTTTTATTGTAGATTCAACACAGTGTTGAAAAGGGAGTTAGGGCTGCATTTTGTTGTAGAGCTAAGAAAACAAAAAAACTTGCAACATCATTCACTAAGAGGGAAATTGGCTTCATGTCTTAAGACAGGCTTATAAATATGTTAAAATTAGATTTAGCATAAGTATGTATCATTTTTCCGTAATACCATAATGTAATTGCACAAATACAAAAAAGGTAATACATCCATTTAACTTGCTCTTCTTTAAAGGCTGACATTAATGACTTAAAACACACAAACAGGAGATATATAGTGACCACAATTCCTTATTTGTTGTTTCAAAGGCAATTTCATTTTTAGATGCAACTGTTTTAAAGAGCTTTTAGAGCAACACAACCACAAGCTATTGCCCTGTCTTATAGAAATATCCCACTTTCACAGCTCTCTGAACTGTAAGGCCAAAGCCACGAGTGGCGTAAATTCTTGAGTGGGAGACCAAGCATATGTTGTTATACAATTTGAGTAATTTTGAGTGTAATTTGTTGGGTGAGACTGAAACAAGGCCAGATGCTTGGAAAGAATATCTAGAAGCTTGGAAATACTGAACTCTGAAATACATTGTGATTTCTTTTTCCAAATCTCTCTGTATAAAAATATTTTGCTACTTTTCTCATGACAGTAAATAAAGATAAATGTTGAAAGAATATAGAATCCTTGTGCCCACTCTTTTTGCACAAGGCAAGAAGTTATATCATAAGAGAGCACCACACCCTGCAAAAGAAGGCAAGTTGTTCAAAGGCTAAATTCAGTAGAAAGAGAAGCTAGAGGTCTGTGCACAATTGCTCCCTGACATTTAGGTGTGTAGTTACTATCTGCTCATTTTAGACAGACACCTATCTCAATGTTTTTGCATTCAGTCACCCCACTTGCACACACAACTATGGTAATTGCAAGTGTAAATATAGTGGGGAAATTGACCTCAGGTCTTGATTTACACTTTTACTTTTATTTCCTCCGGTGTGGCCCACATTTGTAACAGAACAGTTAGATTTACCATTTCAAAATTCTGCTGCACATAAATATATTTGGGTTTTCATTTGGTTTCTAAATATTCATAAGTGAAGGAAAGGAGAATGGGAGAACAGCTGTAAGTAAGAATAAAGATATGCTTGAAGGAGCAGGCAGAGTTTAGGATAGGAAATATAGTGACAATATTATGATTTACAGATCAAACATTCCATCCAGAAGCTCTGTAGGAAGGCAAGATATAAAACTGTTCCAAATAACAGCATAGCTCTTCAGCTGATGTAATTCAGCAAAGCTCTATTGGAAACAATGAAGTTGCTGATTTACACTGGCTTGAGCTCTTGCTCAATATGTTCATAGTTTAATGGCTCAATATTAATCTAAAAATCAAAAAAAAATAACAACTTGTCATTTATTTAACCCCAGCATGATGGAAGGCTAAACTAAATACAGAAAGTCCATAACAAATAGCAGGGACATTCTAAGATCACTAAATGAAGGCTGTCGTTTTTGTATTCAGGCCAATGATAAAAGAGTTTTTAAATGTTTGGACATTCAATCTATGTAGTGCCACAACCTGAACATACCCCTTTGCCAAACATAGGCTCACTAAATCCTCTTGGAATGTTGTTTACCTCTGAATAAATCAAATTTGACAGTGTAGGTTAACTTCACAGATTCATTTTTCAATCACAAGTGATTGATATTTCTTACAGAAAGAAAGCTACAGAATTCTTACTGCATTACTGACTGTTGGAAGTCATATTGTTCTTGGGTGTCATATGAAAATCCTAGCCATTTTTCAAGTACTTTGTTTCAGAATTATCCACCCTCTCTGCAAGAACACACTAGTGAATGTACATTAAATGAGGATAACCCAGCAGAGATAGTTTGTCAATTATTTTAAATTGTCTGTCTCCCAGACGATGAACCAATGTAGTGTGCATTTTTCAGGAGTGGTTACAACTAAAATTCTAAATCCAGCAATAAAAAAAAAAGGCCATTGCAGGAAACTGAATGAAAGCTGAACTATGGAAGACTTTACTGTTAACTGATTAAAAAACAAATAGGAGGGGGAGCTGAAAGCAATCCCTTCTTTCAGTAAAAAAAAAAAAAAGCAAAATACACAACTTTTCCAGGAAGTCAGAAATTAGAAAAATCTTCATTTAAAATTTTGTATGCACATCTTACTCCCTTAATTAAAAAAAAATAAATAAATACATGACATCAGAAGATGTCAGCAAAAATATTCATATATTGCATTAATGGTTTGTCCAGTGGAACTTCCTATTTTGGTTAGTATCTGTTTAATTATTATACATAATATTGCTTGAAGCTACATGATACCTGTGTCTATGAAAAAACGATTGTAAGTCACTTTTATTATTATTAAAATGACCTTGGTCTATGACAAGAATGAATTAAATATCAGCAAGAATTTATACTATTCACTGTGCTCAGGTTTATGTCACTTAACATTCAGTGTTTAACTAGAGCAACTAGGTTAGGTGGAAGGATTTAGATGCACAGCTGTCCCAAGACTCTCTATATCATCAGTGAAGACTGAGACACTGCCAAAAGGCAATTTAGACTTCATAGAAATGAAATTACCCTTTGGGGTGCCTGCTGCCTCCATTTTCCATAGAAGGACCCTAAGGTAAGCATGTTTCTACTCTAAGCCACATTACAAAATAGTCTAAGTTCTTAAACACCTAATGTCTCTCATGCAACTATGAATATTTTCTACAGTCCAATCTAGGTATTTATCAGTCTTCATTTAAGTTTTTTCATTCAGAGCAGCTAGGGCAAGTGCTTGTTTCTTTAGATCATAGATATAATTGCCACAGCTGTCAACTAAAGTACCTCCTTTAATTTCCTGAGTAACTACACCAGTTATTGGGTAAAGCAGTTTCAGACTACGAAACTGAGCAGATGTACACCTACCACCTGAATGTTACAATTCTGCAATATCGTATAAAGAGAAGTGCCATCTCCTCAACTCTTGTCATTTTAAATAAGGGAAAACAATCCTCACTTCTTTGAAAGTAGGAGCCTAGGCACCCAGCTCCAGGAGGGTTTGCATATATATATATATATGTCCACAATAGGACAAGGAATAATTGACTCTCCTTTGTCTTGAAGTCAGCCTTGGGAGTGCTGTTTCAGACTACCTCCAACCATTTCTGAATTCAGTGCACTTTAAGGTTTTTGTCAAGCCCATATGCATGCCCTAAGACATCTTACACGACTGCTTAAGCACTTTGATTCCATAGTCCTCCAGAACTTGTTTTGTATCAAGGCTCGTAATAGGGATGATTCAATGTGAGCTGTGATTTGGACATTGGATTTTTTTTTTACTTATTTTTTGTCAACTAGATATAAACTTTGTAATCACAATTTTAAAAATATATATTTAATGTTATGTTAGAATGCTAAAAAGTTAAAATGCTAAAAATGAAAAGACACCTTTCCCCAGAATACATATACTATATACTCTCTGCAAGGTAACTCTTAAGTACTGAGCAGTTATTAGACTTCAAAGAGGAATTTTATTTAATTTAACCTTGACATGGGTTATCAGAGCAGGTTTACCACGTACACAGAATCTGTAACAACAAAAATATAAAATGATCAGATACTGCTTCAAAATTTAGATTTCAAGATCTGCTATGAAGTATTTTCAGGCACAAAATTAACACACTTCAAAAGTCAATTTTTGAAAATAAATTTGATTAGCACCTTTAACATCCAGTACAGATTTTCAGTACTGCCATTCTCTCCAGACAAATCCACTGTTCAGCCAGGACTGGTTGAAAGCAAAGCCTTTCCTGTAGTTTCATTTACATGTAAGGGTTATGCAAGTATTTTAGAAATGACTTAGAAGGAAAACAAAAAAGAAGGGCATAACATTTAAAATTACACACCAATCCTAGCTCCCACAACTAACAGCTGGACATACAGTTGTACAGCTGAATAGGCATTTTTAATATTTCTCCACACTAAGTATACTACCGGTAGAATTCAAGAATTTCCAAGGACTTCCATGGAAAGAAAGAAAAGCAAGGAAAAGCCAACTAAGTTCCAAACACCAGTAAGACAGTATCCGTTATAACCATGCAGGATGTGACAGATAACTGGCTCAAGTTCTTGATTAACCATAGACTCCCATTTTCTAGCTGAGTTCTTCAACTATTTGGTTGTGTATCTGAGTAGGATTGAGCTTTTCCAATTATAACAATTTTGTAAAAATTTAGGGATTCATATTGTTGTACTTACAAGGTAGGTGAGCTAGTAAGATTAATCAAGGTCTTTAATCTAGGCCTTGCATCCACCAGATACCCCATAGCAAGCAGGCAGTAATTTGCTATGTTGCGAGTTATACTAACCTGGTAATCTTTTTCATAATGAAAAAAGGATCATCAAGTATCAGCTACTGTTTTCTATTCTGCAGCTTTACTTATTAGCTCTTATGTTAGGGAAGCAACAACAAAAATTATACTTTGAAGAACTTTTTCCTCAGTCTAGACTGCCTTCAATATAGAGATGTTGAAGGAAGTGATTACCTTTCACAATTGGAGTGATTTCTAAACAGAAGAATGGGCTATTACAATCCACCCACATAAAGAGCAAATGAGGTCGTCTAATGCAAAGTTCAGATTTTAATAGATGCACAGTTAAGTCCAGCCAGCTCTGACTTCTACCTGAAATAGGCCACACAATGAATGCAAAATCTGATAACAGAACTGCCCTTACTCTTGCTCGAGATTCCTGACATGATTATTTAACCATCCATTTATCCATGGAGCTTTCTGTCTATTTAATGGTAACTCCCTTCCTCACACTCTCCTTCTCTCACCCTAAACAGCTGCATATAATGTACACTATCATTTTCTTATTAAGTTCTACCTAACATTATTCTCACTGATTTTTTTAACTATTTTATCATCTATTTACAATAACCCCACAAAATAATGATTATATTTTGCACTACTAGAAGGACATCAAATATTTGGACATTCAGAATTTAATCTAGAGTCGCAACATTCTCATTCTTGTGAGAAAGGCAGCTGTTGAGTAAACAATGAGAACTGATCTGGTGAAACAAAGCTTTTCAGCCCTACTGAAGTCTTGGCAACAATCTCATTACCCTCAGCATAGCTGGGATTTCACCCTTGATGTTAATCTGAAATTTCCTTCAACAATTGAACCTTGTCTTTGCAGGACTTCCAATATTACTGCTTCTAGGTAGAAAGCAAACACCAGTGAGACAAGAAGATAATGTCTGAGTGGTGCCCAATGACAGGACAAGAGGCAATGGGTACACACTGCAATACAGGAAGGTCACCCTGGAAGTTCAGATTTTTTTTTTTTTTAATGTGAGAATGACTGAGCATTGGAACAGGTTACCCAGAGAGGATATGCATGTATGGCCATCTTTGGAGATCTTAAAAAATAATATATACATATGTAAAAAATACATATTTATATAGTCGTGGCCAGCCTGCTCTGGGTATCCTTACTTGGGCAGGACCAAATGACCTCCAGAGGTTACTTCAATCCTCATCCATTCTGTAATTCCCTAACAATTGCTCAGACTTAGACAACTGAAGAAATAGTGCCAGAAATACCCTGACAGGATTAATAAAGCCATGCAATCACAGCCTCCTGACATACCTCAGCCAGTAATGGCTATTTCCTTCCAATTCAATTCATAGAAGAATATTTCCAAAAGATATTATAAACTCCTGCATATAAACAAATCTCCTATAGGATATAGTTCCAGAGACCTTAGCCATAGGCTGTAATTATTGTAGCTTATTTATTATATAAAGAACCATTTGCAATGCTCAAGAACGCAAAAAGTGGTTTCGTACCAAGTAGACCACAGCTCAAGATAAGCAATATTAACTTTTAGTTAAAAAAAATAAATCTGTTTTTGGAACACAATTATTCTTTGTTCAGAACCTTACAACTGTTAGCCTCACATGGTGCAATATGCAAAAAATTCACTGCCGCTGTTGATATAGACCAAAGCTTAGATTTCAATTCACTTATGGTTTCAAATAAGAATTTAAATTGGGTTTTGAGATATGGAGTGAAAGGGGTAGCTAACCTTGTCATTTGTCAGTGCGGTATACTTGCTATGAACTTTTGTTCTAATTCAACTCTAGCCCTAAATATCCAAAGTAATTGAATAGGTCTTTTATTAATTATGTAAAAATATTCTGACTACAGCACCATTACATACAATTTTTGAATATCAAGATGATTAAGTACATAAAAACGAGTACAATGTCTTATATGCCTTTGTCCAATCACATCAAAAAGTTAAGCATATTTCAACTTTTTTTGCCAGACATTACAATGAGGATAAAGGATAAAATGAACCGATCCTTTCCTCATGATTTTTCCACACGTGAGACACCCACAAACATGCAAAACTGAAAAAACAACGAGATTATTTTTCTTATTGATTTGGTCAGTTGGTAAAAAGGGTATGACAGTAAGGGGAACGTAGAGTACATGTGTTTTGATCTCTCTTAAGGTTGTAATAGAGAGGTTATACATTTCATCTCAGCTGACAGCAGTTTGAAATGTTATAGATAGGCTTCCTGAGCACAACCATTATTTACTGTTTGACTGTAATGTCACTCTTTTTCTGCTTTTTCAATATTGTTTGCACTTTGCCTTTGTGAAAAAGGTCTTGATTGAACCATACAAGGGGAGATATTTTTATCTTTCTATGGGATCAATGAAGATGTGTTTACAGGTCCAGGACACAGTGTACACACCACAATAATGGATTTTATTCTGTTTGTTGACTGAAAGCTCCTTTTCTTTGTAACTTGTCAATCTTGCATCTATTACTTGATTGCAACATAAAAGGCTATTTGGACAAGCTCTGAAACAACAACTGTATCAATCTAACTGAAGTGGTTACCTGTACTAAGTATGCAGTCTTTAGCAAGATAAATCACTTAAAACTTGAAATCATGCAGGACTTTATTTGCCTCTCCATCTTCTCTACTGCATGCAGTTTTCTTTAAAGTATTTTTGTATTGCAGCGTTAACATGCTATTACAATAATAAAAATCAAAACTCGTGACCCCACACTTAATTTTTATTTCATAATTCTGAACATAAGCAGAAACCATGTATGCAAATCAGTGCTCCAGCAATATCTTTTCTATCAGTGAACTCTTATATCCTGCTATGACCAACATATTACTTAGTCAGGTGTGACCATCTTTCGCTTCTACTCCTCAAACTATATAATCTATTAGAGGAATCTATCATCTACCTAGAAGGGTACAGAAAATGTTGTATCCTGATGCACCTGAGCTCATTACTCTTGTTGAGTCTTGAAAAATGCACGTACTCATTCCATAAAACAAAATACAGCTAAACTGATTCAATGACCTCCAAAAGCAGCAAACTCCATAGAGTGACAGTGTGCAGCATAAACTCTGCCAGAATGCTCATACTGCTTTGCACAAAAAAGTAAAACAAAAGACTCAGATTTGTAAGTGTCATAAATCCAAAGTGACACCTCAAGGAGCGTGAACCAAAAAGGGAAGTTTGCCCTAGACTGTCATAGCTGTTACTCTGCTGAACCAGAAGAGTTGCAGGAGCAAACACTATAATCACAGCAGCAGGGATAGCAGAAACAGGGACTCAGTACAACAATAGCTGTAATCAGCACTGATTTTTCTTCTTTTTTTCCCCCCCTCCCTCCCCTTCTTCTCCTATCTCTGCTTTGTGCTAACTAGAGCCAGCAGTGGGAGCACCTGATCCTCCTAACTCAAGAGCTCTCCAATTCCAGGGGTCCACATGTGCGCAGTCTGCCACACGCTATAGGATGCCAAAGAAAATGTATTGCTTTCACTTCACAATAGGCTTTTAAGGCATGCATCACCTTCAGTTCCAGCACACACTACTACTCCTAATAGCCCACAGCAACTCTACAAAAACACAACTAAACTGAAAATGCTTTGCTAGAAAGCCAATACCTAGAAGTAGTACTGAAAGAACCAACACAAAAATTGACACAGCTCTGCAAACTACCCAGCAAAAATGATGTCCTCTCAACAAGGCTCTGTCATCTGAAATTTATTCAGACTGCAGAATACTGATTCATTTTTCCTAAGCCTCAGTGGCCTTTTCTAAAATTATCATTACTAGAAGCAGCTATTTCTCTTTCAGACTAGAAGAACAACAGCTTGATTGACCTGCACTCTGCTGCTCCCTGGTAGCAAGCATAGTAAGAAGGACAGCAAACACCTATTTCAAAATAATTTCCCATACAGCAGTGACTGGACTGCTATCACAGGAAAGTGTTGCAGTCTCAGTGCTAATATACTGGAAAGCTTCACTGGCAGTAACATTTTTAGTAACACAGCTTTTCAAATTAAAATGCAGAAGTGTTCTTTTTACATAAGATTGCCTGTTTTACTCTTCTTTGTTCATACTTGCTCACAAAAGTCATTAGTAATTAACTTCTATCTGAATGAGTCATGGTTCTAAAAGCTGGTTCTTTTAGTCAAGGATTTCAAGAAGAACTCCAGGAGATCAGCATACAGCAAACTCAGAAGTACTGTTTTCACATGTTTCATATGCTACTTGAGATGCTTCTACCTTTCTGATGCTCAGTAAAATAAGCTCCTTTATAATTAAAAAACACACATTTGTCTAGTTAGGCAGTAACGTTAACTCAAGTAGAAAACTAAAGACAACAAATGCTTTTGGGAGCACTAACCAGCATTACACATAAAAGACACTGAGGCCATCTTATGCTATTTCGTGTCTTAACCTACAATACTTGATTAAGAAAAATCTCTCCTGTTCTTCCATGGAATTGCAAATATTTTCTCTTTGGAAACTGACATGGTTCAGCAGGCTCTCAGGCGCACACACAGTAGCAGGCCTAAGAGGTTATTCTTAAATTTGTAATCATGCAGCCAATGAGCTAGACAAACTCCACACAACTCTGAGCAAAAACATGTAAAGTAGAGTCTGCTAAGTCCTAGAAGCCTCCAAGAAGTTCTGTAGAACTGTTAGTTAAAAAGGTACTGGAAAACTAATTGTAGAGCTCTATTTCCAATTCCTGTAAGTACTTTTGTTTCAGTCTCTATACCATGCAATATATCACATTAGTCACTGTAATACAGGGCATATGATACAGTTCAAAGCAAAGAAAAATAAGTGCACTTCTGTCTTTTTATCATGTTTTCATCATCTAAAAGTGAAGTTTCTAAAGATAGAGGAGGAGAGCAGCAGGAGCACTATTCAAGGGATGGAAGCTGCAACAAATCAGTATTCCATTTACAATGCTAGTCGGCAAACAGCTTTCTGTGAAGCACAGTATGCAACAGTTAAGAAACCTCGCTCTGTTGTAAAATAGAAGGGAGACAAAGAAAATATTCAAAATCCAATAAACATATAATAAGATATATATTACAATGTCTTGCAATTTTGATACTATACTAGCCAGAAATCTCTGAACATGATGAGCTGCTGCTGAAAGATCAAGTCATGAAAAGCAAGCAATAAAAGTCACTGGCAGCCCATCAGGGCTCCCAGTTTAGGTTCCACAAGCTGGTTTATGCTGTCATCTCACATGGTGCCAGTGGACTCAACCTTTCAAATAAGAGAAATAAAAATAAAGGACTCTAATTCTATCGAAATTAAAGGACAATGCCTCATGCTGCTTTCTTATAAAACAGAGACAAATTTGACATCCAGAGAAACTTGAAAGCATTTCTACCTCTGAATTAATCTGTAAACACTGGGAACAAAGCACATTCTCTCCTTCAAGGTATAGTGTGTATTCCAGTCAAGTGAAATAGAAGCTTCCCTGCTTTTTGTCTTAAACTGACTTCCCACTTGACAGCCTCATGTCACTCCAATGCCACTTCCTCTGTCACTCTCAGCTATTCTCAGCTGCAAGTAGACAAAAAAGAAAGATTGTCCACATATGTTGTTTTCAAAGATTGACACAGGAACTATTTTTGTATTTAGTGCACAAATGCTCAAGCCTTAGCCATTTAATTCTCACTAATCCACCTAATCACATCAGGCTGGCAAGCCTTGATCACCGCTTACTACATGTTGTACTATGTACACTGCAAAAATAAACCTTTCTTTCTATATCCATGCCTAGCAGTGTCACACACTGGCTGAGACAACTTCTGCCAACTTCTAGCCTAGCAAGATAATTTATTCTTAACAGCAACAGGAAAAGTTCAATACAAAGAGTATTAATACTACAGTAATTCAATAATTGCAGTAGAAATAAGAACATCTGAGTTCAGATATTTTACACCTGAAATGAGCACTTGCCTAAGAGACTGTGGTGCATCAGACCACAATGCTTGACATCATTTGCTATGTATCAATCTTATCACTGAAAACTATGACTTATTTCAAACAGAATCTTTCAGAACCTTTACAGTGCACTTTTAAGTGTTTCTGTTTATCAGCCCTTGAAGTACAATATGGAAAAAAAAAAAAGCTTATTAACTTAATATTAGAGAAGTCTGATTTGGAAATCAAGTCTGACCTCTCTCCAAACTACAGAAGAGACAGAAGAAAACTGCTTAGAAGTTAGGTCTCATCATCAGGTTCAGGTTAACCTTCATTACAGACTGGACTACAGTCATTTTAGGAACCCAGTTACCTTATCTTTTAGTAACTGTAAAGACAGATGGATATTTGTCAACATTGTTGATTACAAAGAAAAATACCAGTCTATTTTCATTTTAAAAAGAAATTTGCAAAACTTAAGAGATTGTTTTTAGAACAATTTTTATATCACTATGTATTAAATAATAATAAAAAAAAATCTTCATTTAGAAATCAAGAATAGCTTTCATTAGGGAGTATTTCCACAGTAAAATTTCAATGTACCTTTCACAAGGAAGGGCAAACACTCGCTACTCTGAAAGAGGCAGAAGTTTACTTCTGACAAGCGCAAACACTAAGTTATAACATCAGAGTGTAAACAAAAGCAGGAAAGCAGTCTCACATTTGAACATGACTTTTGTGATATATCTGCACAGTTAAAAGTACAAGCTTGTTTTTTTTGTTTACTGTTAACATTAACAGGCTTTAAAAAAACATATCTTGGCATTCTAAACTAAGTCTAAAAGAAAGTTTGGTAAGCTTTCACTAGTCTCAGCACCGTGACTCACTGTGCCAGACTACACTCTAATACATGAGTAGATTTTGGATATCAATACAACTTAAGAAGAACTTCTGAACTTATGTAAAAGTTCTAGTCTGACAAACCTCTGCTCAGACATAACTTAGCTCTATACCATATATTAAAGGTTTTAAGTAGCTTCAGTGCTACTGCATTTACACAAACCTCAGCATCTTACCTTAATACTATTGATTTTCATGCAGAAGGCTGGTATTCCTCTGTCTAGGAGACAGAGGAATTTAACAGATTATACATTACCTGAACAGTGATATTAGAGCTTCTTATTTATCCAGCTATTTATCCTTAAACACTACATCATTCTAGTAGCAGAACACTGACCTAAGAAGTGAAAAAGGTTGAATTCTCTACATATGAGAGAAAGTGATTGTATGTTACCTGTGTGCTAAGATAGTATCCAATCATAAGCTTTCCTTTTGTTCTGAGATTCTACTGCAACTGTTCTGCTTAGAAAAGTTCCAGATTCAACTTTCAGTCAAAAGGGAGAGACAATATAGTTATTCTAAATTATCCTTCTCATTAGAGGAATCTCAAGACAGCTAAGAAAGACTGAATTCCCTTATACAACTTGCTTTCAACTCAACAGGAATCCCATAACTAGCCAACTAGAATTACTAGGCTTCATAAGCAACACATTGTTACAATTGGAAAGATTAACACCGTGGAAAGGCGATACAGGAGCGTAACAGCAAAGGGGCTAGTGCAGATAGGATAGTATTTCAAAGGAAAAGTAAAGGTGCTCACCCATCTCTGAAGATCTAGGCTCACAGGAAAGACTCCACAAAGGAGGGATCTCCAACCAGAGATCCTTCCAGAGGGGCAGTCAGCCCTTAAATGGGGTCTAAGGAAGGTGTAGCCAGGCTCCACCCCCTCTGGTCACACAGCTGAATTGCCTTCACCTGTGCTCCCAGGGCTGACTGGGTCCTTTCCCCAGGTGCTCAATCAGTGGTTCAGGCTGTGACTCAACAGTTACCATACATACACACACACACCCATCTTTCATCTCGTTTGGGGGGGGGGGGGGGGGGAATAAATAAATAAAAAGAGTGCCTACTCCCTGTTTTACTTCTGTAAGTGAGAGCACTAAATTCTATCTCAGGAAAGGATCTTCAGCTGTGGTCCTAGTACAACCATCTGAAGTCCTGGAAAGGCACGATGTTCAAAATATTTTCTGTTTTAGTGCTTTTTAATATTTCAAGTATCTCAGGTCCTACTTTAAAAAACCCAACTAACTGTTGGGTTAACTGTGTTAAATCAACTCTACTAGCCCTCATAGCTTACACTGTTCTATTTCTTAGGAGATTCAGGTGCCCAAGATCAAGTTCTTGGGAATGGAATTGGCATACTTACTTTTCTGGATTCTCACATCACCTGTGTGAGAATAAATAAAAAAATGCAGAATGAGAAAGATTCTGCATAATGCTTTATTATTACCATGTCACAGAGAGATGGGCAATTTTCATGAGAAGTTTCAGTGTTTATGAACTTTGTAAATTTGATCAGAATATTATTCTTGGAAATATACTCTTGATCAAGGACTGCATAGTTTTCTGTTATGTTTACTCGTGTATATTTATAGGTGTAGATATTTGAACAAACATATCATACCTGTTAGATGACTTTAATGTATGCATAAATGAAGATGTATACTTAAACATTACCTTAGTGGAAGCAATAATGAAATACTACAGCTGATTAAATCAATCAGGTAAATTCTCCCTACAGATAAAGAAGAAGCACTGCAAATATTTCCCAGATTTCCTTTTCCTGAAAAGTTGGTTATCTTGTTAATTCAGGCAGGTATTAACTACCCAATAAATTCAGCATATCCCTAGTTGTAAGCTGTCAGGATGTGACATAACATCCTATAACATGATGCTACATGGTACATAATGCCTTAAATTAAAAAGAGAAAGAAAGCAAGACATTTATTTCAGAGAAATAGTAGGTAGCTAATCTGAATATTTGGGGTAATTGGCTCTAGGAAGAGAACGAGAGAGAGATCATTATTCCAGGTTCCCTAGTGAGTGTTAATTAGTCATATTTCTTCATTGTTTGACAAAGAGAACATTGCTCGTACTGCTAAATCTGTAATGACACACAGGCTTTTGCAGCACAGGTATTTTAAACTACTTTGACTGACTGACAGGTGGGTATTTCTATTCATAGTTGACTGTGCTCAGAAAGTCAAAGTTATGTTGTCTCAGAAACATGAAAGTTTTCTCATACTGATCACGATAAACTTTATATTTAAATAGTAGAGAAAAAATTGCACTCTGGCCATTACAACAGGAGGCTTCTATTTGTAAGCATAATGCCTTCTTTTAAAAATGAGGTCTCGATCTTACACTTAGCCAGCCAGCAGTCAACAGCTATAGGTAAACTCCAAGCACTGTGCTGTCACACTCAGCACCCAAATCTAACACTGTGGAGGACAAGTGGCAGTATCATACCTGTCAAACTCCCATTGTTGCGTTTTGACATCCTGATCTTCAGCTTACTTAGGTAAGTGAGAAACAGTATCAAAAAGTGTTTGGATTTCTCTCTGCATCACATAATCATAGAATGATTTGGGTTGGAAGGGACCTTTAAGACCATCTAGTTCCAACCCCCCACTATAGGCAAGGACAACTCCCTCTAGGCTAGGTGACTCAAACCTCCATTCATCCTGGCCCTGAATGCTTCCAGGGAGGGAGCATTTGCAACCTCACTGGGAAACCTGTTCCAGTGTCTCAGCACCCTTACAGTAAATAATTTCTTCCTGATATTTAGCCTAGATCCAACCTTTTCCAGTTAGACATGACTACATCCTCCAAAGAGAGAAAAGCGAAATACTAGCTTCACTCCTGTAATACCATAGAAAGCATAACAAGACAGCAGAGCAGCAAGATCCCAGGCTGCAGCAAGCGAAGACCCACTCAAATGCAACAGTAGTAGGCACAGAAATAAGGGAAAGAAACTGCTTACCTTCAGAAGGCCTGTAAGGTCCACAGACAGGCATGTCCAGATGAAGTAGCTTTAGCTCCACTGCCAACCCTTAAATAAAGTCTGAAATGGGGTGGATCCTGACTCCAGCCCTTTCAGTCACTCAGGTGCATTGCTTGCACCTGAGCTCCCCTGGGTTGGCCCTGCCTTCCTACCAGCTGTTCAATCACTGGTTCAAGCCATGACTTAGCATCTTCACTACAACTTCCTATATTATCTGGAGATTAAGGTGTTTACTCCAAATACTAATTTATTGAAGTTAAATGGTTCAATAGAATGGACTTTGAGATACAGCTAGAAAGTTGTATCATGGTCTAACATTCCCAGATATGTAAAATGTTTTCAATTTGTTCTTCTACATCCTTAAATCTCAAGTCTTTTCCCTCTTAATGACAGAATTACTGTTTGCAATGAGATGTGGGAATTGTGAAATAATTCAATGATCATTTGATTACTGATTGTTTTTACTTTTATTTTTATTTTTTATGAGTAATAGAGAGCCTTCTTCCAGTTCATTGGCTTCTGTGTGCATTCATGTCCTCACTCAAGCTCACTTAACGGGTAAGTAGCAAAATCCAAGAAGCTACACTGAGGCCTGTAGAAGGCAGAGAAGTGATACGGGAGAACCAGCACAGCTTCACCAAGGGGAAATTGCTTGACCAACCTATGTGGCCTTCTATGACGGTGCCACTGCATCTATGGACAACAGTTTGACATGGTACTTCACCACATCCTTCTCTCCAAATTGGAAAGATATGGATTTGATAGGTGGACCATTCAGTGGACATAGAACTGGCTGCAGGACTGAGTCTAGAGAGTGGTGGTCAATGGCTCAATGTCTGCATGGAGATCAATGATGACTGGTATCCCACAAGGGTCAGTGCTGGGACTGATTCTCTCATTTCTTCATCAGTGACATAACAGTGTGGATGAGTGCACCCTCAGCAAGTTTGGTGATGTCATTAAGCTGTGGGGTTCAGTGGACACCCAGAGGGACAGGATGCCATCCAGAGGTGCGTAGACAGGCTTGAGCAGTGGGCCCAGGTGAACCTCATGAGGTTCAACAAATCTAAATGCACCTGAGTCAAGGCAGCCCTCACTACCAATACAAGCTGAGGGATGAAAGGATTGAATGCAGTCCTGCTGAAAAAGACCTGAGGGTACGGGTGGCTAGGAAAGCTGGACATGAGCCACCACTGTGCCCTCAGAGCCCAGAAAGTCAACTGTATCCTGGGCTGCATCAAAAGCAGGCCAGCACAGTGAGGGAGGTGATCCTGCCCCTCTACTCTGTGCTTGTGAGGCCTCACATGGAGTACTGCATCCAGATGTGGAGTCCTCAGTATAGGAGAGACAGACCTGTTGGAGAGCATCCAGAGGAGGGCCACAAAAATTATTTGAGGGACAGAACATCTCTCCTACAAGGACTAGCTGAAAGACCTGGAGCTGCTCAGTCTGGAGAAAAGAAGGCTCTGAGATGTCCTCATAGCGGCCATTCAGTATGTAAAGAGGAGCTACAGGAAAGAAGGGGACAGACTCTTTAGGAGGGTCTCTGGTGATTGAACAAGGGAAAATGGCTTCAAGCTTTAAAAAAGTGGATTTAGGTTGGATATAAGAAAAAAGCCTTTTACATGAGGGTGGTGAGGCACTGAAACAGGTTGCCCAGGGATGTGGTGGATGCTCAATCCCTGGAGACCTTCAAGGTAAGGCTGGACCAGGCCCTGGGTAACCTGATCTAGCTGTGGATGTCCCTGTTCATTACATGGGAGCTGGACTAGATGACCTTTAAAGGACTCTTCCAACTCCAAGGATTCTATGATTTTAATAAATTAAAGTCAAACAGATGTAGAAAATCCTGTTGCTACAGAAGATATTAAGATTTTATATGATGCTACTGTGAAAAAAACTAATGTAAATCGTGAAGAGTTACACTCATTGTGTTGGTGTGACATTACTGACTTCATGGAACAGTGCTAAATGACAGAGAACAATTCAACCACAAGAAACTTCTTTTTTCTAGAGTATCTGATCTCTGTTACCTACCACGTATAAGGAGGTAAAATAATGGAGATTTGTATTCAAAAAACATGGGACCTACAGTACTGTGTAAGTGCTAAGAATTAACCTGAACACCACTGTTTAGCATGAAAATGAATATCTTGCATGTGTATACTGCATTTAAAGAACAAGGAACGTCTATGATAGGAACACATTTTATCAGACGTATTTATGGCATGAGGAACATTGAAAGGTATAAAAACTCCACCTATGGTTTAGAGGACATACATCAATGAAAAAAATAAGCTACTGATGTGTAATGACATTTTAAAGAGGTATCAGATATGATAGTTGGTATGATAATAATCATTGGTATTCAATCTTGTCTATTTAAACTTCAAAATTTATCATAAGAACTTCAAATAGAAAGACTTCAGTTGTCCTGTGAATAAATTTTAGGACATAGAATCATAGAATTGCTAAGGCTGGAAAAGACCCACAGGATCATCTAGTCCAACCATTTGCCCATCACCAGTGGTTCTTGCTAAACCATGTCCCTCAACACAACATCCAAACATTCCTTGAACACCTCCAGCGAATTCCTCTATGAAAGGAGAACTGGTCTTCATGTATAAGATCTTATATATTATTCCTCTCTTGGGCACATGAAAAATAGTTACTGTCAACAGTTAGGTATATAAATAAAAAAAGGTACCAAAAATGGTCTTTTTATACCTTTCCAATTATGACTTGCTTTGTAGTATGTGGCATTGAACATTTTCAAGGCACCACACAGACATCAACTAATGAATCCTGACAACAACCCTGTGAGGTAAGTGTCTATAATCATCACCATGTACAGGTGGTGAAGCTGACACAGAAGACCAACTTTGTACATGAGCTACAGTAGGGATACATTTAGCCAGATTAGTTACGTGTCATATAGAATTTCAAGTAAGTCCTTTCTCTCTGTTAACAGCAGAGCTAGAACTGGAAATGGGGGTTTCCTGTCTTCAGCCTTCAGACTCAGTATACTAACATGTTATCTGATGATTTTAAGAAACTCTTGGGCTGCACTTTCAACTACCATGAGCTGCTGCAATTTTTCTGAATCCAACAACAGTTGCAACTGCTTACATCAACACCGAACATATTCCAAAGACTTTCTGATCAGTTTCACACAAAAACTCTTAATGCCTGATTAAAAAGAAAAAAAAATGTCTTTTTAAATTTATTTACTTATTTTGGCAGCACCTGATCTCTTTGGGAACACATGTTTACATCTTGCTGAATTATACAAATACACTGTGCTTTTTGGATAGCTGCAGACATATTAATATTGAACTGCAGACAACCACATGTTGGTAATGAGCCCATTTTGTGTCTTGGCTCATGGAAAAGAATGTGGAAATACCTTGTTCTGTGGTATTTTTTCTCTGACAGTACTGATACAGTGCCGCAGGCACTCTGAAAATAATAGCATAAGGTTAACTGACAATTGCATGTGTATTTACACCGATAGCCTGATATTATCATATTGTTAAAGAAAGAAGAAATCTGGGGCTAGAATATGCAACTAAATAAATTTCTAGCTGGTGAAATCAAGTGAAAACGTCATGTTCAAACTGTTCTATAGCTCACATTCTGTATACACGCAATTTCAGAAGCCTCCAATAATCCAAGAGGAGGGGCAAAGACAGTGGAAAATCTTTAAAAAGCAGTGAAGTATCAGTCCAGAAGTACTAGCAGATCCATTGCTCCCACAAAATTTAATGTTAAATTTTCAGCTTTCCACAAATGCACTATCATGCCATACAGACAAAGCAAATGAATCAACGTTAAATACTGATCTAAAATAGAATGATTTTGACCACTGGCATTATCCACAAAATTTTCCTTAAAACAGGAGGATTTTTTTTTCAGAAACTAGAGGAGAGTCTGCAGGACTTAAATGGCAAGGTCTGAAAGAATTCTGCTTGTAGGACAACAAATATTTGTGTCATTATGTAATACAGATGTATTTTGCATGCGTATCATGGCCCACAGAATGCTCTGAGATAACCTAACAGAAAATATCTTGCTGGCTTCTTGAAGGCTCCTATCTATGAATACTTTACTAAGCAGAGAAAGAACTGTTGCACTCAATGCAGAGTCCAAATAAACAGCCTGTCTGTGCCGTTGACTTGTGCCAGACCTTTAGCTTAGAAGGACAAACAAGTTTCACTTAAAATATTTTAATTCAGTAAGAAGATTTATTCAAGTTCTTTTGCATAACCAAAACTGAATATCTCAAAGCATATATTCTGTAACTAAAGATAATCACGCAGAAGTTTAGGAGGCATCATAGTTTTAGTGTTGAACACTGAAGAATTTAAGGGGTGATTTCTGGGAAAATACACTATACCTAACCCCCCACCAGTCTGTTTTACTGCCTGATTTTAAATATATTTTTAACTCAATCAATATTTTCTTAGCTGACAAAAACAGTTTTCTAAAAGCTGCGTTAGTATGTAGAATTTGTTATACAGCAGTAATTCAACTTGTCATGTTGTCCAATAGAAATATTACCAGAAGGCAATCCACCAGTTTCAGTCACTGTCACCGGAGTTTAAACAACACCACAGCATTTGAGAAACAGAGGTTTGCTATAAAACCTGCATCAGCTTGTTTTGGCAACTTTACATATCATGTCACCTTAGGTGGTGGACTCCATCAATACCTTTTGAACTGTTTCTTACTGAGAGTAAAAGAAATTGTGGAATGCAGAAGACTGAAAACTTTTAGACCACTGAGCTGGCATGCTGAACACATAATGCAGCACTGCTATCAGAGTATGTATCAGAGCAAACCCACTAACAGTTATTAGTATCCTTAACAAATATGAATGTGTGTTTCCAGTGAGACGTTCTCAAGAGAGGGAAAATAATAGGGAACACAAGAAGCTTGTACTCTCCTTGTCTCCCTCCCTCCTGATTTGTTTATCCATTCCCATCATCTGGCAACAAGGGGCAAGGACTGAAGAAAATACAGAGTAGGACTACAGCAGCAAAGCTGCATGCCTGCAGGGAGCAGGCAGGGGTGGTTCAGCCCCTCTACACTCCTTACAAGCCAGAGTCACCCTCCCTATGAACATCTCATCCTCATTTAATACAGTGATGTGCTCTAGTGCTCAGTACTTTCAAGTCTACTTTGGGAACCTTTTGCCTGAAGGTTAATAGAGCTAACAAGATAGATTTTAACACAAAATATTGTGTGATGTTAACACTGAAAACAAAACTAACAAAAAAAAAAAAAAGGAAATGGAGTTTAAATGAAACTGGCTTGAAAAGCAGATTTGTTTCTTCAGTCCCCACAGCAGCACCAATTTCTCTGTTCACCTGCTTTGCATGACAACAGCCTCCCAGCCCCAAAAGCATGATGTTTTAATATTTATATGCTCATTTTGATCATGTGGTATCTAGCACTGACAAAAGAAGTTATGCAATATTGTCATGATCCTAGAAATAGTTTCATAATAGCTAAAAACCAGGGCACAATTTTTTACTAAATTATTCTATATTTAGCACTGTGCTGCCTTACAGTTTCCCTAATAAGCTGCTATTAAGTTAAATGCCATATGCCAAACTCAAACATGCCAAAGGCTCAAGAGTACTGAAAAAACTATCCCAACAGCAAAGTCATTTGATCCATAAATCATCATAATTTATGTCAAATTTTCCCAACTCCAAATCAAAGGTTATAACAGAGAGACAGAAGACTTAAAACAGAGAGAATTCATCTTCTTTGTCTCCCTGGTGATATAGTTTATCTTGCTCAAATCTGTAGTTCATAATCGCTAAACAAAAATTAGGTTTCAGACACTGTTCAAGAAACTCATTTATATATTAAATCTCACTAAAATTAACTCCTTTAGAGTATGGGCAGTGACTTTTCCTGTGTTCTTGTCATGGTTTTATGATTTTTGTTATTGGTATTCCAATCATAACATCATGTAGAGCACTGGGAGTTAAAGAGTTAATGCTCCAGTTTTGTGGATTGTCAATTTTTATGGGTACCTAGTTGTCAGAAGAGAACTTTTAGGACCTCATTCTCATTAAATTTTCAGAAAGCTCAACTGTATTTGCAGAGATTTGAAAATAAGGAAACTGAAATGCATCTGTATGCTACCCAGGGAGGCTGTAGAGCCTCCCCCCTTGGAGATCCTCAGGGGCTGTTGCAGGTAACCTGCTCTGGGGTCCCTATTTGAGCAGGGGCTGGGTGAGATGACCTCCAGAGTTCTCTGCCAATCTCCGCCATTCTGTGCTTTATCAATACTAGTCATGCTATTAGCTTATGTTAGTCTGTGACAAGAGGAACAGCACAAATGGTCCTGTTATTTTCAAAAGAACGTGCATTGCCGCATTACTTTATTATTAGCCTTTTGTAAACAGTATTAAAACACTGAGAAGAGCAAGGCAACTTCAAACTGAAATTGATTTGCTTTTCTGCCCCCCCCCCCCTTTTTTTTTTCTTTGCCATTTCACAGAATCTAGAATCACCACAGTTGGAAAAGACCCACAGGATCACCCAGTCCAACCATCCACCCATCACCAGTAGTTCTCATTAAACCATGGTTCCCATTAAACCATTTCATACTTTCAAGCTGGCTATGACTGTTTCTTGCTTTACAAATGGCAATCACATTTTTCTTTTTGCTTCCTTCTCATGACATGATCTGCTGGAGGGTAGAAGGGCACTACAGGGGGACCTGGATAGACTGGATCCATGGGCCAAGGTAAACTGTATGAGTTTCAATAGGGCCAAGTGACAGGTCCTGCATTTTGGTCACAACAAACCCAGGCAACCTGACAGGTTTGGGGACGTGTGGCTGAAATGCTGCCTTATGGAAAGGGACCTTGGTGTACTTATGGACAGTCTCGGCTGAATATAAGCCAGCAGTGTGCCCAGGTGGCCAAGAATGCCAATGGCATCCTGGCTTGTATCAGGAATGGTGTGGTGAGCAGGACTAGGGAGGTAATCCTGCCCCTGTATTCAGCACTGGTGAGGCCCCACCTCAAGTACTGTGTTCAGTTTTGGGTACCTCAATACAGAAAGGACATTAAAATGCTGGAGCAGGTCCAAAGAATGGCAACAAAGCTTGTGAAGGGCTTGGAGAATATGCCCTATGAGGAGCGACTAAAAGAACTGGGCTGTTTAGTCTGGGGAAGAGGAAGCTGAGGGGAGACCGTATTGCTCTCTTCAAATACCTGAAAGGTGCTTACAGCGAGAGTGGGCTTGGTCTCTTCACTGATGACAGGTCAAGGGGAAATGGCCTCAAGTTGCACCAGGGGAGATTTAGGTTAGATATCAGGAAAAACTTCTTCACATAAAGGGTTGATAAGCATTGGAATAGGCTCCCCAGGGAGGTGGTTGAGTCACCATCCCTGAATAAGTTTAAAATCTGTTTGGATGTGGTTCTCAGGGACATGATTTAGCAGGTTGTTACAGTTAGGGTAGCATGGTTAGGTTGCGGTTGGACTTGATCATCTTTGAGGTCTTTTCCAACCTGAGCAATTCTATGATTCTATGAAGAAATAATGGGAAACACTGACAAAATTGTAATCCTTATCATAATGTCAATTAGTATGCCTAATGGAAACGTGATGGATGTACGTGACATACAAAATTAGATTAGAAATGTTCTTAAGACCTACAATACATTCAGAAGTTGTATTTTTCAGAAAAAGGAAGACAGTTATATGCAACCAAAGGTACAACATCAAGGATTTTTATGATGGAAGCTTGTATATAAATAAATAACTTAGTACCAGCTGTATCTCCAAAGCACTCTACAGCATCCCTGTTCATCAATTCTTCTCCTCAGCTATAGTTTCTCCTCATTAAATTCAGCAACTTGAAAGCTCCACTTCATGTTCAACTTGTAATAGTTAGATCACTTATATTTTCTATATATTCAAAAAACAAAGTAAAAAAAGAATAAACCTACCATTTTAGTATTGATAAAGTTCAACACACCAGAAAAGTCACGTAAAAATTGATGCTTTTTAACAAATAAATACATGCTTTCTTAAAAATGTAGTATTTAAAGAAAATAAAGATTCCCTAATATTGACGAAGTTTAAAAATTGGAAATAATTCCACAGTTACCATAGGCTCTGAGAAGTCCTTCATTATTTTTCCATTCACAATTTCTACTCATCATTTACTCTTGATTAAATACTTGCTCTACTGATACCACTTTGAAGTCACAATCCAGAACACATAGTTGTTAGAACATGTTTAGGACACAAAATGTTTAAGACAACATAATACTGTGAATTTATAGGCAGTCCAAAATGGCTGGAGAGTTTCAAATCTATGAAGCATAATTTATTGGAAGAGGTAATCTCTTCTACCAGACTCACTGAATGTAAGTATGGAAAACAGTCTTTCAGCTCTTCAAACAATTCTTCAGTTTCAAAAGTCTTTTTCTAATGTGTTTTCCAGCTATGTTTATTACATATTTCACTTTTCCCTACAATCTTTACTGTTCGTAACTTGATGGCTACACTAACTCCTGATTCTAGCTAAGGTAACTGAAAATGCTATAGTGAAAATGTAATACTTAAAAACTACATAATTTCCTAAAAATTTTTTCCTTAAAAAAGTTTCCTAAAAACTTCCTAATTTTTCAGATTCTGCATGGATGGTCTTATTGTTTCAGTCTTTGGGGTGCTGGTTGTTATACATAAGTAATATACTTGAAGAAGAATTATTAATTGGAAAAGATATTAGACTCAGCATATTGGGGAAGATATTAAGAACATAAATTGATGATAGCTATTTGTTTTTTAATGTATCCACTTCAGATTCCTTCAGAACTGTTGTTTACTGTCTCCCACTTCTCTGGGTTTACTTGGGAAAACTGTTTTATATTAAGAAAGAGTATTTACTTACCTGTCCCCCTAGGCACCAGCAGTTTCCATGGCAGCTCTGACAGCATGGCATCATACCTGCTGGGATGAGGTGGAATGTTGTCATACAGCTGAAAGAAATCTGGCAACTAGTAACAGCTAGGTAGACCAAATACATATATTTTATAATTAAACTTAGGATGCTTCACCAATTGGAACATTTTGCAAATAAACTTTAAGATATTCTCTCAAAAATCTTCAGGACAGTTATTTGTAGGCTGGCATAGATTTGAGAGACCTTGTTAACAACTTGACTCAGATTTGCCATGTTTTTTCAAAGAGATAGCCACCAGCTGCAACATTTGACTCTCACCTTCTCACCTTTCACATAAACTATAAGCAATGTTTTAATCAAGGCTTTCAATACCAGACATTATTAAGCAAGAGAGACTTCAATTTTTCAACCCACAGTACAGTTTCTGAATCTGGTCCTCAGCAAAGTGTAGTAACACATGAATTAAAAGTTTCAGACTAAACCAGTTTCTCACGGTTATTTTTTGAGATTAGAAAATTATTCATTTTTTTCTTGGAACATTGATACCTGATCATATCCTCGAGGATTGTAAATTATAATAACCAGATTTAATTCAGTGGACCTATGTGAGTTTGTATTAAGAGTGTATCTGTCTCATGGTGTGCAACGTACCAGTATTAGGCCACTCTACAGAGAGAGATTATTTCTTTTTATCTGTGACTGTAAGAAGAGATTAGACTGAAGTGGAAAGCGAGTCATTAGATTTTAAACTTTGAGTAAAAATAAAAGAAAGATTCTGTTCAACTCCAAAGCAAACAGCTGAAAGCCAAAGTGCACAAAAATCATCAGAGGAAGACTAAGCGGCTGGTTTCCTTCTTCTGACACACACAAGTACAGACGTGGGGCAGTGCAACTCTATTTTCTGGTTCCACCACTACAGGGAACACTAGAGCCACCATTTGCAGCACTGGTCTCCCTCAGTACCTCATTTACAGTTTGCTGCTGTTGTTTAATATTACCCATGGATTACATAGGAAAAACCCACCACAAAAAGCTGCTTTATCTTCTGACAAGAAGTGGAAATTTAAGCCTACCTTCACCATATCTTTTGGGAGCAGTGCCCTTTTTGTGGCCAGGCTCATGGGCTGGAAGCTTCTCACACAACCTCACCACACTCCATCTCCTTGAGTCTGTGCACAGCAGGGCCCATAGCCCGCCCACACCCAACCTGTGGGTGGTCCCAAGGTGTAGCAGCAGGCCCAGAGGAGCAGAGGATGCTGATATGGCAGCAAGTCCCAGTGGAGACTGCCCAAGCCAGGAGGACCCTTAGGCCCCTAAGACTCTGCCCTGAGCTGGAGACAAGATGGCATCAGAACCATTCCTGCTTCTACTCAGTCTGTACATGTTCTTCCCACTGAAAACACAAAGGGTTCTTAGTTAGGTCCTGCTAGGGCAGGAGAGCTGAGATTGAACATCTGCCAGCAACAGCTGATGCCATTAACAGACTAGGGTGCTCCCTCTTTGAAGGAGCATGCTTTTACCACGGCATTTATGACCAGAGTGGTAAGACTAATACTTTCTCTGGGAATATGTCTCAGAACAATTTTGTTTTCCTATCTAAAACCGTTTCTTCAATACAGGCTAGATGTGCTGTGAAACTACATTTCTTAGTAAATAAGTTACCCACAAAATAAAGTGCTTTCAACTTTAACTGGGAGTAGATCAGCTATTTTAAAAATCAAGATTACACTTCGCAGATAGTTTACTATTTCAAAAATACACTATGCTTTGTCTCATGCCCCAGGGTTGAGTAGTTCAGTCCAGAAATGACTGTTTCTTGCTGCTGAAGAGATCCTCAAACAGATCAGCAGCACAGTAGATAAAATGAAGGAAAGGCTGTATTTACTCAGCAGCTTGATGGCCTCTTCGTTAATCAATCCTTGAGATACCTTTAAGGTCAGACTGCTCTAGGCAATATACATTGCCTTTTTCCCTCTTTGACACCGTTTACATACTTTTTCCTTAATTAACTGAGTTATGCATGTGTATTTTCCCCATGGGGCAGGTGTGCTGGCTAGGTGCCATTCATCTAAAGGAGTGTTCGTAATGCTTGTGTATACACTAACATCTGGTCAGCTTGTTTTCACTGACCGCATACTTGAGGAGGGATTTTTAAACAAGGACTTATATAGTTTTCCTTTTCATTTTTCTTTACCACGTAATGGAATAGCATGTCTTAAGTAACTGAATACCTTTTACTACATTCAGCAAGAAAAAGTTGGCATAATTTTACAGGAAATGGAGAAAGCGGTTGGTTTAATAGGACAGCCTTGGAGAATTACCTCAACATCATTTCGGATTGCTTTACGTATTACTGTATTAAGTCTTCTGTTAAAGATGCCAGAATTCAAACAGGCCATTCCTATACAACGATCATACAAAAATGTTGTTGTACAGACTCAAAGCTTACCAGAGGAAACATGAATTAAAAAGATATCACTACCAATTTTAACTGCAACATCTGCAGGCTCTCACAAGAGAAGCCTGAAATTTAAAACTTCGGGTTTATGTTAATCACACTGTTTTTAACTTATAAAAAGGGTGCTTCTACATATGCTTTCAAATTTGTAGTCTTGCATAAAAACTGTAAAATTACTTATTTTGACATAAATAAAGTCCTCAGCTTTTCTGCCAACAACCTTATTATGCTTTACCTAAGAAGTGAAGGGATTTTCATGAACCCTATGACATTCTGAATCTTCTACTCATTGCTATGTTATAGCAAAATTACACCCTGAAGATTTGACCCCATACTGAGTCCTCACTTTTGATTCCGTTCCATTCCTCGTCAGTCCGTTCCCTCTTCAACTTTCTTGTTAATGCACTAGACCTGGATGCATTTCATGACTAAAAGAAAAGTTTTTTAAAAAAAAGTAATCCCTGTAATAATCTCCCTTTTATTCCAGCAAAGGTCAGTGGATGTCAGCATGGTGAGGTGGTGGGTGGTGTGTTTCAGTAATGATGACGATTGATGTGAAAGACAAGCCACATTCCAGATGGCCATGCAGACTTTTGCCAGCATGGCATGCAAGTTCTTGTTCATCACTAGCAAAAACGCAGAGCTAATGGTGGTGACTGTATTGACAAAAACTGTTTTGTAGCTGAGAATTTGCTCTATCAAACAGTGGTGTTGTGCTCTTGGTACCTGCTGTAGTTTCCATGGAAATAAATCGGAGGTATTACTTTCTGAGTGACCTAGGTGTTTGCAGTTGTATGTAAAAGACAGTGGCTAAGCTTCTGACTTCCTCATTAGTTATTTCATTAAGTGGTAACACATTATCTGTATGATATTCATTCCTTCCTTAGCTTCCTAAAAGAACAGCTTCCTTAAAAATGGCTGTTCTCTTATTGCTTCCAGCATCGCTAAGACAGTTTTTAAATCTGAATGTGGATAACAGAAATTTGAGTAAGTTGTTGTAAGGGAAGAGTTGCAGCACTGAAGTTACACCCCAGGGAAACAGGATTAAAGTTGTGCTTAAACACTTCTGTGTTCTTTGTTGTGTTTAGCCGCTGAATGGTCTAGTTATAAGGGCATGTCACCAAACACCTGGGGAAGTAACGCTGTGTACAATACTGTAGGACAACTTCAGACGTTCTCAGCTTATCACACACTTCATTTCCATGGCCTTTTATGCCTTTTTGCCCTCTGCTTATAATCTATCATTCCCATTATCTGTGAAAGGATTTTATAAGAGCAGATATTTCACTTACATACTAGAAAAGCATTTAGTAATCCACAGAGGTAAAACTTCAATATTATCATTCTAATATTGGTTAGATTTTAAATATTTAACAACAGCAAGAACAATCCAATAAATGAAAACAAGAAATAAAAAAGAGGACCTGATTCATTGAACTCAACAATTTTTGGAGAATACAAAGCAACAAAATGTGACTGCAAAATTATTTTACAACCTCTGTAGATCATTCCTTTAAAGTCAATAGCTTGTTTGAAAAATTTCAGATGCCACTTCAGTTTAATTACATCGACAGAAAGATACTTAAGTGAAGTTGCAGGAAGATAGCAATTTGCATTGTCTATAATTTCTTAAACTGCCATACTTTTGGCATGTCAATCAATAGGACATGATGTCTTGTTATTTGAAGTTCATCATATATCAGTTAATATTGACTGTCACACTGTATCCTCAACAGGGCAATCTATCATAGGTGACTTCAGTCATACAGCTAGATAAATGGATATAAATTTATTCTTTTATGTTGCTGTAAGCATATAGTTAACAGTAGAATAAATAATTAGAATAAAAATATACAGCATCCCATAGATCTTCCTATAATTATGCTATTCTCTTCACTCATTTAGGAAATAGCTGATTTCTTTCAGTTGTCATGAATCAGTTATTGCCAAACAAAGAGAAATGTGAATATCTTTCTAGTATTAACAGATGCAACTTTATGCCCTGCTATAACTTTTTGAAAGCCACTACTGTAAAGCTACTGAGACAATGCCACACATCTTTTACATGCAAATGTAGGAAGAACAGTGGGCCAAGTAAAGGTGTGGATCTACCATTCTTTTTCAGTTCAGCTTCTGGTACATTTTGATAGGTGATGCTATTTTAGAGTGACATATCTGGAACTTAGGAGTTTGCACTAAATAAATAATACAGCCTGCTTGCACTGCTCTTGTATTCTTTCCTAAATTATGACTATTGTAGGAGACCTGTTTTTTCCAGTGATTATTGTTGTTAGCCAAAGAGCCAAGCAGAGTACTGCATTATTGTAAACAAGCAGTTGCTGGCTTTGTTTTGTTTGGTTTTTTTAGGTTCCCAGTTACCTCACAATAGAGGGAGTCTAGTAATGTCAGATTAGAGTTGACATTACTTATCGTGATGTGAGAACTGCATATACAAAGGTTCTCAATTTGGGGACATACTATGCATTAAGTGCATCTCTAAGAGCATTTGAAAGTGGACTAATGTGTAAGTCAGAAGGAGATTACTCATTAAAAATTAAATCAAGAAAAGTAACAGCTCTGAGAATATTTCTGCTTGTTTGAAAACAAAACAGGATAAGAGGGAACCATTGGTAACTAACAGCCATAACACCTACTTTTGGTCAGGCACCAGAATGAATTATGGTTGTAATGGTAAGAGATTTCTGAAATTTTCTGAGTCACTCAAATCTTGCTCTCTACCCAACCTGCTGAAGCCTTTTTTAATCACTGCTTCACACTCCTTTCACCTTTTTCTATCTACATCGATCACACTATCTTCGTCAGCTTCCACACTTAGCTGTTTCCTTTTCCTCTTCAGTGCTGGGGAAGGGGTGCAAGGGGTACTTGCTCAGGTTTTTTTGTTTGTTTGTTTGTTTTGTTTTGTTTTTTTTTAGAACCTGATCCACCTCAAAAAATGACAAATCAGGAAGGGAAAAATGTAACAAACATTTCAATTTTTAGAAGAATATAAATCATAGAATCACCAAGTTTGGAAAAGTGCTCCAAGATCATCATGAGCTGATTCAGTACCTCTGGTTTGCTGACCACATGGGAAAGAATAAGCACTTGTGAGGTCACTACGTTAGAGCATACAACACTGGAAGTCAGGCAAGACAAAGCTCTTTCAACAGCTTCCCTGAATGGATATTGAAGCAGAAGCAGCAGAAACAGTTTGAAATGAAGAAACAACTCTATGAAATCACTGGCTTATTATCTGTAACTTTCTGGTCTGTTGCCAAGTTGTGAGTAACAAGGAAGTGAATAGGTCAGAAGTAGTAGCTTTCCATACTGATTTGAGAGCATAAGCTTCTCTGAGGTCTCCAGCCTAGCACCTCTAAAAGCAAGAGACTTTGTCATGTGTCCTTAAGGTCACCTGCTCATCAGTTTATTGAATACTGCAGTGATGTCTAAGCATGAGCCTCTCTGGAGAACTGACTCAGGCCTTCTGGCTTGCTGGACTGGTGTCAAAACTTCTGTAGGATCAGGCTGGATAAAAGCCAAGGAATAGGCTCTTGTAGAATTACTGGCACATCCCCTCAAATTTTCTGGGTTTATGTCAAGATACTGACAAGGCCATTCTGTTTCCCTTAGCTTCATGTTGAGAAGAGTTTTTAGTAGGATATTGAGTTTATTATACAGAAATTGCATTTAAGCAGATGATGATCCTTCTTTTCCTCCCCAGAGGATGTCATAGTGGCAGAGGCGGAACAGACAGTAGATTTTCAGTCCTGACCTGAGTAATCTCCTTACATGAACTACTGATCTGTTACTTTTGTTACCATGGAGCAAGAGAGAAATCTGAATTCTCAGATCCTCAATATTTTTTACACCTTCTCTAATTGCTCCCTCCACCTGAGGAGTTTCTTATTTCCCTTACTTGAAATGAATGTTAGGAAATAAGTGCAGTTGCACTTATGAATAAGGAAAGGATGCCCCATCCATAGCACAAAATAAGATGGAGACAATTTTTTTTTTCCTCAGTGTTATGATGAGATCTATCCCTATCTTACATGCACCCTGCAAAAATTTTGTTCAATATAAATCCCTCCCTGTGTCCTGGGAAATATATAGGTTGTGATTAACAGAACACAATGTTTTTACCATATCAAATTATCATTACAAGAAAGGAGAAGACTATTATATGCATTTTACGTAACAGAAGAATACTGAGTTCTTCTGAGCTTTTAAGAGTATTGTTGTATGATACGAAAGACTCAGAATACACAGGATGACAAATATTTATATTAAAAATAATTTGAAGTGATGCAACAGTGCCAGTTTCCTGGTAGCAATGAGTCCAACATTAAACTGTATTAAGTAACAGAAGTATTATAGTCCTTATTATAAGAGTGCTTAAAGAAACTGATAAGAGCACAAAGAAGCACCTGAGTCAAAGGATGGCTACTACTCTAACTAGAGCTAGTATTTCTTAAGTTCCTAAAATTGACCTGAGATTTGATGTGTCATTGTCCGAAGAGGCAAAAGCAAGTGACAGAATCCTCAATAAAAGGTAGTAATTTTATGCTATTATCTGTATTATGTTTTTAAAAGCATTGAACACCTATGATGAAGGACTTATGGGCTTCATACTTTTAAAGTTCTAGTTCTAAGACACTTCTGAAATCAGAATTTAGGATACTAAGTGACTTGGATGCTTCTGAAAAGTTGTCCCTTGGCATTTTCTGTAGGCTATACATGTTATGGGCACAGTGCAATATATTTGCAAGTAGTCTTTGCCCCATTTCAATTGAAAAGAATTAAAGTTTGTAATTCAGATGAATGTATTACTGTTTAGTTTTTAACTAAATAGGATACTTGATTTATATTGCTTGAAATTAAATTTAAAAGGATAACAGCTTAACTATATTTAGAAAAATAAAGTGCACTCTTAACAAAGCCAGCTTCTGGAGTTGATACTTCATCAGCCTGACACATCACTATAATATGAATGTGAAACTTCCAGGAAATAAATAACCCATTAAAAAGAAGTTTCTGTTCATGCTTTGCCACTGTTTTTAACACTCGTTGCTGAGCATGGCATTTAATAGCCCTTCCTCTGTTTACTTGAGCCATCTAAAGTAAGTTATGCTTACATGAGAAGAAAATAGCAGAGGATCAGTCTCTCTGTTGATACTGTAGTTGCACAGCCAGCCTTATCATATTTAAAATGCTACCTTTAGGAGTTGTAAACCATATTTCCTAATAATTACTATAGATAGAAACATAATTTAGTGTATTTTTACAGGCTTAGTACATTTTGTTCTATTGTAAACCATATTTCCTGATAATTACTATAGATAGACAAATAATTTAGTATATTTTTATAGGTTTAGTACATTTTTATAGTATGGTAAACCATATTTCCTTATAATTACCAGAGAGAGAAAAATAATTTATATTTTTATAGGTTAGTACATTTTTATTACTGTACAATTTCTGCAGATTAAGTACTTTGTGCTTTTTCTTTTTAAAGCAGTCACATTTCCTCAGTAACCACTTTTTTATTATTTATGTAATTTACAGATGATGGCTCCTTAAACTTGTTTTCCCTATTTTGCATTTCGAAGTTTCTATATAAATGTATGTGCTGCTAATTCTGAAGGAAGAACAAAGCGCCCGTGAGACACTGTAGAAGTTAATGACATTGTTAAAATGATGACAGATTGCTTTAATGGTAGATATGCACTTAATTGGGGAAAGTATAACAAAATGTGCTATTTCATACTACTAAAAAGAGTCAGTCAGGAGCCATCACCCATTTACAGTCTTGTCTTCACCCAAATCACAATGCATGTACAGTGTGATAACTGATAGACATTGCTAGGCATGTATTCATGTACTGTACATTCATTCAGACAACCCATTAAATAGTGTTTGTTAACCTTTAATTCAGATGTCTGCAATAAGATAATACAATGTAAAACACAAGTCAATGGAGGGTCGTAAAGCTGTTTCTGCTACAGTTTTTATTAGCCTGTTATTCAGTGCTGAATGCAGCTACACCCTGAAGCAAGTCTTGTATAAAAGTACAATGTCAATATATTATGATACAAACTCAACCTATAAAATCAATGACAAGTATTATGTCTGTTGCTATCACCTACTAAAATATAGATACTGTTTTTAATGGATGCAGTGGTGCTAGGCTCAACATCATTGTGCTATTAAACTTAACCCCTTAGGCATGAAACACATAGGGCTTCTGGACAAGGACTGCTCATTGTAGGGTGCTACAGCAATCAAGGCAGCATATGTAAGCATAGGAATATGTATGAATTAAATTCCTTCTAAAAGGCTGTTGAAGGAAAACAGAATTCCAATCTACACAGTGGTGTGATAATCAATTGCATTCTTCTTAATAAGGTTAATTTGCAAGAACCATTAATCCTGCTAATCAAACATTTGTATTTCATTAACAAGTGAATAGAATGTGTATTGTAAGATTTGAAAATGGCATCAAACTGAAAAGGATTTCAAATTTTTTGGAAAATACTGTTAGACTTCGGAGCAGTAAATTGCAAGAAGACTCTGAAATCATGTGATATAATTTAATATGAATAACTTCAAAGTAGAGATATTCTCCCCACTACCCCAATTTGACTGCATGAGTAGAAATGAGGTAGTAACTGGAAGCGATAGGCTACAGATATGTAGCAAACAAACAGAATAATTCTACTCTAAAAAAAAAAAAGTTGCCCTTTAACATACCAGTAAAATAGTTGAATGTAAGACCAGAAGTAAATACTGCTCTCTACTAAACACTAGAGAGATTGCAACATGAATAATATATTCTGTTTTGAGTAGCACAGGTTAAAAATAGGAAAGAAACAAAGGCGGGGTAGAAACTCCAGAAAGGGGTAAGAAAATGGGACACCATAAGGAAAAGATGATCTGTAAAGACAGATTGTATGAGAAAATAAGGAACTAACCTGCAAGTTTGGAGTTTTAGGCTAAATATTTTTGGGATACAGTTTTTGCATCAAGGATAGTTCATTAGAACAGGTCACTTGGAGATTAGAGGAACGGCTTAGGTATTGCTAATAGTCTGTCAAGCCAGAATTTCTGTAATTGTGTGAAACCATTCCTAAATTGCTTCTTAACTCAGAACTAGTAAACGAAAACCTACATAGCAAAAAGAATCTAAGCCCTGTAAAAGTCATTTTGCAAAAGTAACGCTATAAAATGGTGGAAAGTAGGACAATAACAGTGGGGTGGCTGCAGCACATGAGAATAAACTCAAATGCAGCAGCTGTAGAAACAAAAACAAAAAGCTGCTTACCCTTAGAAGTCCTCAGGTACACAGGATCTCTAATAAGAGACCCCACCTCCACTGCCAACATTTAAATGAGGTTTGGGAAGGGGTGGATCCTGGCTCCAGCCCTTCCAATTACTCAGGTGCGCTGCATGCAGCTGAGCTCCCCTGGGTTGGCTCTGCCTTCCCACCAGGTGCTCAATCACTGTTTCAGGCCTTGACTCAGCATTTCCACTACAGCAAATTTATATTTTAACGACTGTTTATCTAAAATAATGATGTAACTCTACAAGCAATACAAGACTTAGAAGATTTTTATAAGATGCAAATGGCTGTAGCATTTAGTGCTATTGCATGCTGCACCTTTTTGATTTGTCTTGTTCCTGTATAATACACTATACAGTATTGCTGGTTGTGGAAGAAAGTGTGTCATTTCTCACAGTGGTTTAACTACTGATTGTGCATTTATGGATGCCACAGCTGTTGACTGCTCTACTCTTTCATTTTCATATTTAGCTGATAGCAGGTTTGTTTGCTATACACTGTGTTTTAGATGGTGTGGAAAGTCCATATCATTATTACATGATATGAAAATAGTTGTGCAATAATTGATGGATGAAGTTATTCATCATGAATATGAGGTAATGCAGTAGGGACCATGATTTAATCATCAGAAGAGAGGGTCTCTGGAGCCCACACAAAGTTATCAAAGTCATTCCCATGATAAATAGCATATGATAAGCTGTTTGGGAAACAATAATGCAGTCCACAGAAAAATGTACATGCAGGAGGCATACAAATTCCTTGGATGGAAATCAATTGACTCTGAAGAACTAAAGAAGAGATAGTCCCATAAGGAAAATGAGAGGGAGCAATGTCCATAGATCCATCACTTTTTTAAAAAATGATCTTGCTTTATATGCATATTTGTTAGGATTATAACTTATTGGCTTGATTGTCATTCACAAAGCATTTTGCTTGCTATTTATTTGGAACTAGAATAAGAGAATGCTTTTAGGCATATATAGGCTGAATTGTGACCTTTTCTTTTGTTATCTCCTTGCACGGACAATTTTTCTCAGGATTTTTTTTATTAAAACACGATCATAAACCAAGTCAAGGTAGCAATTGCACCTTAATTTCAGCTGCAACGTCTTCTATTGGAGACATTATTATCCTAGATGCCCAATTTTTGTTAGATGCAGGAGTTCCTCAGTACAAATCAAAATTCCATATATGCAGTTTAGAAAGTGATAGATAAGAAGGGAAAAATTAGTAGAGGGAGGGGAATGATACTTCTTTCTTTGTAATAGACTTGCCACAGTTCACTGCTACTATGTCACTAGTTATCAAACATCAGCACTGCTACTATCACTCCTCCAGGTCTTTGCATGCCATCAAGCAAGAGGTGAACAACTGGGACTGAAAGAAGACAAAATGATGAGGTTATCCTGATGTAAGAAGTTTTAATGAGAAAATCACCACAGATTTCCAGAAACAGTATAACTATTACCAAAGTCATCAGTGAGACTAAAGAAGAGTAAATGCATTTCCTCCTGATCTGCTGCTGTGATTCACTGCAGAGTATATAGGTGTCCTAAGGAGAAGAGTCATATCCATTCCAAGCAGAAAATATGTTCCCAATGTTATTTTCAGATTCCCTTCACAGTACCTACTGATCAATGCAAGCTTTATTTTCAGAGAAGCAGTATGGGGAACAAAGTATCCACTCCAAAATATGAAAATTCAAATTGCTTCATTCCTTTTTCCTGTAATACCCTCAGGTAGTCCACAAACAGTGACAGTATTCAGTTCTAGTGTGCCTTTTACCCTGCTGGCACAAAGCCTTTCACAAAACAAGATTCGCTATGATGGCACTCCAAAAATCTTAATTACCCCAAATTGCCCAGCAAAGAGCAGTCCACTCTTACAGGATCTTGTAAACTCTTTGTTAGGAGAAAGACTGAAACAGACTGAGACACACGCTTCTCACTGTGCAGCAGTCTCAGCTAGTGCTTAGATAAGGGTACTATTTGTTTTATTACATGCATTTTCAGGATCTTTTTAAACACACAGCATAAAGTTGTGCTTGTGAATTAAAAAATAACCACATATGTTTCTTTTCTCCTGAATCTGAAAGTACAACGGAAATAGTTCATTTTGCAAATACTGACTCAATGGCATCTCTTGGACCTCTGTTCACATTTGGCATAGCTATAGAGGAGATAATTGGATGCCAGGAACTATAAGGCACTGTTCTTGATGTACTAGGCTTGTCAGCCAGGTCTGGGAGACAGAGAGATATCAGTACTCTCAAGGACACATGGAGCTCCACCTGGCAAGGTACAGACATATGGTTTCAGAGGATATGGATGCTCAGTGTATTCCTATCGAGCAGCCAGCCATCGTTTGCTCCAGATAATCAAATATATTCTTCACTGAGAAGCTGTAAGGCTAGAGCTTACAGCTCTGAAAGATGAAAAGGGGAAGAGATTGCTTGGATGGCAGATATAAAAGGTTTTTCTTGTTCTGTCACTGACGCATTCAGGTCCATGAAGCAACTCAGCTGCTTTCTGTAAGAAAAATTGGTACATTTACAATTCAGATAGACACGTAAAGTCTGAATAAATACGTATATTTGGGGAACTCAGCTAAAGCAGATAAGAACCACAACATCTTTTGAAGTAGGCCCATCACTGATAATTATGAATGTGAGATAATCTACCGTCATTTATTCCTGTAAATAATGTCATCTCTTCCAATTAAGATCAACTACTTGTATCTCCTCATTTGCTTTATTAGCATTGTTGTCAAGATCTGAAAAGCTTTAATTAAATAGTCATCATAATTATGGCTAGTTTCCCAAACGATCGAAGTAAATAATTTATATATAGGTTATAAGAAAACTTTTTACTTACTGAAATGTTGTATTTCAAAAACTTCTCAAGTGCCTAGTTACAAAGTGTTTCACATTCATCCTTTAAACAAGGTATGTATTACAAAATAAACACTAAAAATGAGCTAACTGAAACTTTCTTGCTTCAAGCATTTGTATTTCTCCAAGTGACAACTACAGTAAAATTAAAAACTGAATGCAGAAAATTTCTTAACTGATGCTTTGAGCAAGCAGTTAAGCATTTAAGACAAACTGAATTATTAAAAATATTTGTGTGATTTTTTATCTTACTAATTAATTACAATAATGAATACTGTATTATACAAAGATGAAAAATAATAAATTTGTGAAGTCGAAGATAGAGGGACCGAATGTGCTATAACAATGTATCTGTAGCATACTCAAATATATTTTATTTTTCAGAAATGGCTGAGAGTATCTGAAATATACTATATTTATTTGTGGGTGAAATGTACTTTTTTTTTTCCTACTCTTCTTACTGCTATTAAAAAGACTTTTTTTTTTTTTTAAATACAAAAAGTGATCAGCCATGACCTAGTTCTGTGAAATTGAGATTTTATTCCTTAATAGCTGCTATTATTACTAACAAATATTTTAATGAAATTTTACATTTTTCCTTTAGTGGACGCATGTCATTTCCATTACCCTTAATTAGTGCTATATGTGCTCTTTCAGAGAAAAATAGGCCCTTTAGCTATAAGTTCTGACTTTTGAAATAAAAAATCATAACCTTTTTGTGTTTCTGGTTGAGGTAACTGCAACCTAATTTTATTTAACAACTGTGGCAAATCAGAATCAAAACATGGTACAAGAAACTGAAATTATATTGCTGACTGATTTTTTTACCTTCAAACTCATGATAGAACTAGTATAAACATTTCATTTCTTTTTAATGATGTTATGCCTTTTTTTCTTGCTTGTATGTCTCCCAGATTGATTAATCACTTTTTTTTTTTTCCTCCAATATACTAGTGTATCCTGCCAAAGGACACTTTCTTTACTGGTGTGTATACATCTGCAGTATTTCTTGTTCTCCTGAATGTCAGTTGGAGTCCAGCAGTATGCACCTATTTACATTTAGTTCATCTATTTGTATAGAACAATAATATTTTAGCTCTTCTAAAATTTCATGAGAGTGCTTCAATTCCCATCTTTCTATACAAGTCCCTGTTTTTCTGAGCCCTTGCCTAGTCAGTACCCTTGCATCTTTCTGTTTTATGGGATGTATCTATGCAACAGGATGTAGGCATCAAATAATACACTGAGGTAAGAATCTGCTTCATAAGAATCATTTTCAGTAAAAATTTGCAACCCGGTATTGTAAAATAGGATTGCTCAGGTTGTGTAGAAGAGGCTGTGAAAGAAAGTAGATTCTCATAGTAAAAGATAAGAGAAAAATAAATTCAGAAAACAATCAAGATAAAGAAGAAAGAAACCAAGACGATAATCTGGGATAAACCATGGGAGCCTAAAATAATAAAGTGACATATACATGTTATAATAGATATTGCAGAAATCTTTCTGCTGAAGAGCTTATCAGCAAGGCAGCTGAGAGACAGTGTATTCAGATGAATGTTTAATTTTGTCTTTGCTAAACACATGTAGAAAGTTTTTTGAGCAACAATACAAGTACTGGAAGGGAAACTTTTTTGTATTTCTCTTAAAATATAAAGAGAACATATACATAAAGCAATGTATGATATCTGCAGTCAGATTAAGCAATCTGATTAATTTTAGTCTCAGAGTCCTCTGAAATTTTTCCTGAAATGAAATTCTAGCTGGCACTGAAAGAAGTTTTGCCACACCAGTAATGGAGTAACAGCCTGTGCATTAACCTGGGAGTACAGAAATTCATGTGGTGAACCTAAAATGAATGGTGTCAAGGAAAAAAGTCATCAAAGCTAGAAAATCAGAAAAGCATCTGCACTATTTCCCCCCACACCTAATTTTCTACTCAAAAGGCTAAAATATGCAAGTACATTAAAGATAGCCTGATCATAATTCTGGGAAGTGTTTATATATGATCACAAAAAACTACAATTCAGCATTGCTTTTTTTTGTGCCAGAATATAGCTGACCAAAAGGGTCATAGTGCAGGTATAATGCCTTTCATGTGTTTCAATGCTTCTAGTGCCTCTTTTACATGCCTCCTGGAACTGTGAAAGGGAAGAGGAAGGAGATATTATTGCATTTCCCAGAGCCACCCTAATATGTCCCAGGGATATGACTCTTCAATTTAGAGATAAGAATGTAATGCAGGACCATGTCAAAGGCCTTGCAGAAGTACAAGTAAATGACATCAGTTGCCCTTCCTTTGCCCACCAATGCCATCACTTCATTGTAGAAGGCCACTAGATTGATTAGACATGATCTGCCCTTGGTGAAACCATGCTGGCTCTCCTGGATCACATTCTCTTTTCACATGTGACTTAACACAGCTTCCACAAAGATCTTCTCCATGATCTTCCCAGACACAGATGTAAGGCTCACTGGCCTGCAGTTCCCTGGGTTTTCCTTTCTCTCTTTTATAAAAATGGGAGTGGTGTTTCTCTTTTTCCAGACATCAGGGACTTCACCTAACAGCCATGACTTTTCAAATATGATGGAGAGTGTCTCAGCAACCAAACCAGCCAGCCCCTTCTGAAATGCATGTCATCTGGACCCACAGACTTGTATGCATTCACTCTCATGAGGCAGTCCCTGATTTTCTCTGCTCTTATACTCCCACAGCACTCACCTAGAGGTTCAGGGACACGAGAAAAGTGGGAAGTTTGACAGCCAGTGTAGACTGAAGAAAAGAACTCATTGAGTACCTCAGCCTTCTCCACATATATTTAAGCCAGTTCTCCCTTATTTATCAGAGGAGATACACTCTCCTTTGCCTACTTCGTCTCTTCTGACCAATGTACCCATAGAACCCCTTCTTATCTTTCACATCCCTCACCAAGTTCAGATTTATCTGCACCTTGGCTTTACTGATCCCATCTCTGCATGTCCAGACAGCATCCCTGTATTCTTCAAGGAGAACCCAACAAACATTTGTGATAATTTACTACATTGGATAAAAAACTAAAGATATATACTAAAAAAGTACTTGTAAAATGCTTGTAAAAGTGATGCCAAATTTAGAGGACAGTTTCATGCAGCAATGGGAAAATTCAAAAATGAGAAGAAATGAAAAAAAATCACTTAAAGCTTCTTAAAGAAATATTTTACATTTCTGTGTCAGTTATTATTCATACATTTAGAAAAACCAAAATAACGACACAACCTGAGAATTAAACAATTTTTCTCCTGCTTGATCTATGTATGGATAAGAACCAGAAACAAACAACCCTTCCTAGTCAATCTAAAATGATCGTTCCCTCCCCCAGTTCCATTTTTTTCAGTTGTGTTAGTGAACCAAAACATTCAGTTATTTGCTTAGCTCTAATTTCAAATATCTACCTACTGATACCAGTAACAATAATAAGAGAATGAGGAATAATGGATCCAAAATAACACTATAAAAAGAAACCCTATCTATTTATATCATGGTCCTGGTTGAATACCATCTAAAACATATTGATCAGATAGATATTTTTAAATGTCTACCTGGTTGAAGTAAACCTTTTTTGTATGTATTAATTTTAATTTCAGGCAATTTTGAGGATTTACAGTAATACTTATTTATTTGTGAGGATCTTTCTCTGCCTTGGCTTAGTCTATGAATTTTTAATCTGTTTTATTTAGTCTCTCTAGCCTTTACATAGTGAAAAACATCAGTGAACATATTCTTAAACAAAAATGTCAAAGACACCCTCTTGGGTTTTTCTGATTTCTCACATGTTGCTACTTGCCAATCTTCACTGTTACACTATGATGTAGTAGTTGTGGCAGTGTTATATAATCTGTGGATATTTGGTTTCTTTTTGACTTGCTGCTGAATTACTGCATTTTGCCACTAAGTTTCACTGTCACAGTCTCACTGCAACCATAAATGTAGCTTAGAAAACTTTTTTTTTTTTTTTTCTCTTATCAGCACAAGTTTTTGGACAGCAGCACAACATAACTCAAAATGCAGTGGAAGATGTACAGTCATTGGTATATCTACCTATCAGCAACATGAGCTCTCTCAGCTCTCTTTTATCCAACACATAGCATCAGTGGTGCATGAATACCCTATGGCAAAGCACAGAAGATGTTAATAAACTAATCCTACATATCAAATGTTCAGAACAGAAATGTCCTCATGTGAAGCTTACCAACTCTGATTAAGACTTTAAAATTTATCTCTAAACATTTTTAATATACTATTTTATGGATGCCAGTCAGATTGGATTGGAATACGTATCCATCAACCTGATGAATAACCAGAACAGATGATAAGGGAAGAGTAAAAGTAAGCGCATATATGAAGTCATATCTTAGAGGAACATATCTTCCACATGTCTGGCAGTCACAAGAGCGAGCAGCTTCTGATTCAAAAGTGGAGGTTTCACCCCCACCACTATTCACCCCTACCATTGGTAGCCACCAATGGACTTTGGCTACTTATTCTCTTCATCTTCTTTCTTATAGTGGTTTAACCTGGCAGGCAGCTCAGCACAGCACATGCACTCATCCACTGCTCTCTAACAGGATGAAAGAGAACAAGAAAAAGGTAAAACTTGTAGGTTGAGAAGATAATTAGATAGAAAAGAAAGTGAAAATAACAAATATAAATACACAAAACAAGTGATGTGCCGCACAATTGTTTGCCATCCACTGACCAAAGCCCAGACATTCCCTATCAGCAACAGCCCTCCCCTGGCCTAATCCCTTGGTTTTGTTATTCAGCTAGACATCATGTGGTATGGGACATCCCTTTGGCAGCTGTCATGGTTGCTCCCTCAGATCCTTGTGCACGCTCAGTTCTCCCTCACTGGCAGGGTAGTATGAGAAGCTGAAGCATCCTTGGCTCCACGCAGCACTGCTCAACAATTAAAATATTGGTATGCTATCAATAGTTTCTCCAAAATTCAAAACGTGGCATCATACCAGTCACTACGAAGAAAATTAACTCTGTCCCAGACAAAAGCATGATACTTGTTTCACTTTGAGCTCTGCATTATTCTCTGGAAATGAGTTAAAAAGGGGAAGTGAAGCTGGTGACAGAAAAGACTTTACTCTGTTCCTTTCCAGTTGTTGACATATGTTTAACTGTAGTGTTTTGGCTTGTTACATTCTTTCCAACAGTATCTCTTGTTCTTCTTTTAAATATACACTCCTACCTTTCTTCACTGGTCCTCAACACATGTGAATGCTGATCTGAAGTGGGCACAGTTTTCATTTACTTTTTAGAGGTAGAGTTTTTGTTTGTTTATTTGTTTGTGTTTTTACAGAGGTCTTGCAAGGTGGACTAGCAAGTTGTCAGGAGTCTTTAAAACAGCAACTGCTCATCATTTAAGAAGAGGTAAAATCATGTAGGGAGAAGCTGGAAATTATAATAAAGGAAGTTAAAAGAATCCCTGCTCTCAAAGCAAATAGTCATAGGAAACAAAAGCCAAGGACAGCTATGCTGAAGAAAAGATTATGATTACATTAATCTTGCTAATTTTTAATTAATTTAATAATAAAACCCAAATTACAGGGAAAGAATAATCTGGGGTGTAAATAACATCAATACTTGAAACACAATGGTCTTCTGTGAAGTCTGCGAAATAGCCAGGTCAGTATAATCACAAGCTCATCCTTCATGAGGAATTAGCAAGCTTGTTTTTAATACATTCACCTCTCAATTTGTGGGATAAAAAAAAACAAACAAACCAGCAAAGGTAAATGTCTCTGCCTTCTATATTTTCTGAAAATGTTAAGTACTAACTCTATTGCTGCTCAAATCCTAGTAAATATCAAATACCTGGAATGAGGCAAAAGTCTTCTCCATGCTGTTGCTTTTTTGTTATCTGTACTTAAATGAATTACAGGATGTTAAAAGTAAGAAAAAAATAATAATAATTCAAAATCTCTGTTCTATTCATGCTTAGCTCTGCCCTTCTTATGAGTAGCACTGAGTGTTTGATGTAGTTCTGAAAAACCTCCCTGTATATCCTACACTGTGTATCCATACTTAATATAATTAACATCCAGAAAAAAATGGACAGGGCAACCAGACCTGATACCATCCAAATTTTTAAGGGGAAAGTTTAACTGAATAGGAAGGAAGAAATGAAAATTAAGAGTACTTTCTTTGTCCCATATAAATGTGTTCCTTAGAGACTAAGCATAAATGTGGTGATGTGCATTTGGTCAGAATGAAAGAAAAAAAAAATCTGTTAAAAATACCTAATACAGTTCTTTTTTAAAAAAAATTCAAAATCTCTTTTCTGGGAAGAGGCTTACACCTGTATTCAGAGTGCATTTTGTTACATCAGCTTATTTGTAATAAATCTTCATTATTTCTTCAACACAAAATATTCAAAATATGTTTTTATGCAAAATATACTTTCATTATAGGTGCATTATGCATAGCCTATGGAGTTGGCCTTATAACTGAGCAAAATGAATTTCCTTTTTTTGTATAATATATGAAAAATGTTCATAAGCAAGGAGCATGCATATTGTGATTGCGATTTAAATTGTGTGTTAAGACAACAGAAATCTACTTGGGATGGTTGCAAGTTATAACCAAATTTAACCTTCTTAAAATATCAACATCAAGCAAATATTCTGAAATATTAAAACACCATTCATCTTTCTCTTTTCAAAAGATATGATTATTCAACAGCTTCATGCTAAGAAAAACATAATCGAATCTTAAGAACATGCTGGAAAGAGTAAATGAAATGGCAGCAGTAGGTTTACTTTTACAACTGAAAAAAAAAATGTCACATGTATTAATGTCAACAACTGGAATTTTACCTCATTAGGCAATTTCTGATCTAAGGCTCTGATGATTATTCTAAGCAGAAAAAATATGCTAATTATCTTCTCTGAATTTAGAAGGAAAAAAGGTGTAAAATCTTCCTTTAGCCGTGTGACCATGTACTAATTGCATGTCATGTGTCAAAATAATGCAACCCACTTTGCCTAAAGCAATTAGACATACAGAACTCTATTAATGAAGCACTGTCTGTCACTAAAAATGTTTTCAGAGCTATAGTTGAAGATTAAAATATTAACTTCTCAAATATTTATGATAGTTACTGACAGCATTTCAAAATGTTACTTTTAACAAAAGTATTTTATTCAGCTCCAGTTTTTAATTTGGATTTTATATTCAAAGACATTATTAACATATGGGAGTCACGTGAAATTTCTATGATCTCCACTGAGACTTCTTTACAGAGGTACATCAGCTCCTTGAAGCATACAGCACCTTTTTCTGTTGTAATATAAACTCTTTCAGAACAACAACAAAAAGTTTAAAACTTGTCCTTTCTTCAAAAGTCCACAAAGAAAAAAAGAGAGAAACAAAAAAAAGAGAGAGAGAAGGGGGAATTTCTTGTTGTACTCCATCCATGTCCTGAACTTGAGAGAAGAAAATGGCTCTTCCTGTCAATCTAGCATTTGGTGTTCTCCTTCCTCTTACAGTCATTGGTCATCTGTGTTCATATGTATACCCTTATGAAGTAGGAAGGCAGGGATGTATTATTGAATACTGTTCACGCTGTTTATTGAATCTGTATTTCCACTGCTTGCAAAGATGCTTTGGAAAGGATTTTTCTAAATTCTTCCAGACCAATACAAACCTGCAGCTACAGGAGAGGGCTGCAGAGCATACCTAAGGTTCTTCTCCCTTTTACTGGAGCTCAAAGTGTACCAAATGCTGCTTAAATTACTATTGCATTGTAACTTGTGGTAAGATTTTTAAAACTGCTTGGGTATTTTGTAGGGTTTATTTGTTCATTTATTTATTTTGCTTTCTTAATTTACAAAGAAAAATAACCTTACTCTGGCACTTATCCCAGTCAGCTATATAGGAATATTAGTATGCATAAAAGTTGAATGGACAAGCTCTTAATTTGCTTTCTATATGGATACTGAGATGACTGCTGTGATACCTGAGGATTTACAGCTTTACCAGTAGCATGCAGGAACGATACCACTGTAATACCATGGAATTATTGCCCTTGTACTGTGCCAAAAAATCAGCAAATAAAAAAAGGCATGTTGTTAGCACTGCATCATTTTCTACTATCATGGTGGTAAAAACTGACTGCTATTATGTATTAGTCCTGCCACTGCTTTTATGTTTGGTAAGGGTATTGCCTTGGTTTTGGAGCTATTACAGTCTATGGGAATCAATTATATGTACTTGAACTAAGAAGGATTTACTTAGTAACTGTAATGGCTCTAAAAGAGCCATTATGATCTGTCACGTCAAAAATGCACATGCCTACAGTAGATACAAACAGATCTGTGCAAAAAGTTTCATACATAAAGCAAGATGATTTTGTTAGTGTCCCTGGCAAAACAAAACAAGCACATTTTGCTGAATTACTTTCACAAGTTTTCATAATTAATGAAAAGGAGTCTTTGTTGTTCCACTGCTCTGTTCTTCAAGAAAGCAAAACTTGTTTGTTGTCTGAAAGGGAATCAAGGGAGACATTACAGAAGGACAAAGCTCAATGAATCATAATGTTCTGGGGATAGAAGTAATCAGATAAAAGGGGGGGGGGGGAAAGTGAGATAAATAGAAGGGAAGACATTCTGAAGTAGAAGGGAGCAAATACGACCTTGCCACCATTATATACATCCATGAAATGGATATAGCAGCTCTTAAGAATGAGCAAAGAGGTTGCCCCCCTGTGACCAGTCATGATATGCCTGCACGTACAGAACAGCAGAACATCTCAGGGCCAGAATGAAGCTTAAACCTGGCTGGTGAGCATAAGGCTTCCTGCATCCATGTTGCAGGATAGATGCAGTTCATAGTCCTAGCTTCCTAACCATCCAAATCACCTTATTGCAGAACAGGAGAGCTCCCTCTATACGTGCCTGTCTAGGTTTCCACTGAAAAGAGACTGAAGCACGCTGGAAGCATGCACCTTATTCTGACTTGGGTCTGGGCACAGTCAGGTAGCACAGGGTGCGCCTGGCACTGTGGGGGGTGGAACCCAGGCATGCTGCAGGTACAGGGGCAGCAGTGCTGAGGTACTGGAGCTACATGAAACTGGGCAGAGGAGAGCAAAGCCTTGTGGCAGGAATATTGTATCCTGTAATGATTTTTTTAGTGACTACCACTTTTAAAGAATTGTTTACACTATCAGATCTTTTACATTAACGGAGACAATACTGCATTCTTGCTGTCAACTGCAGACATCATTAGTGTATTGCTATTAAATAAAACAGAAAGGTGATAAAAACAGGTCTGCAATTTGCTCGTGTATTACTATGCCCACTGATGTGCTACTATTGTTTTCTTACACAGAATTTCCTTATGTGGTTTTATTTTTGTTTTTATAAAGCTTTTTTACATATGTACATTGTATTAAATAATTGTGCCAAAGTTGGTTGAAGTACTTTCCCCCAAATAATACTTGCCATGTGCAGGGTGAAGAATGGTCTATAGTGGTGTGGTCTGCAAGTTGTTTGTTTACTGGACCAATTTTCAGTAACAGAATACTATTAAAATGCAGCAAAAGCTTCTCAATCCCAAATGAGCATGTCCAAAAAAAGAAACAGAGATTTTACTCTTAGCTCATCTTCAGATTCACAAGGGACAATAAGGGAGATTCATTAGGCCATTTGTTACTGTCATCTGCCATGATTCAAAATGAAATACTAAATGTTTCATGGACGCAGAAAAAGAGCAGTATTTGTCTTTGTGTTGGCTATGCAAAGACTGTATGGCTTTCAGCCTCCATACAAGAGGTCTGATGGATGAAAGGGGGAAGGGTGGTGCCATCTGAATGATGATGGGCTAATATCATCATCCTCTTGTCAGCTGTAATAGGCTTTTCCTCACAGAAATAATTCATAAAACCGCTACATTATATTCTATCCCTGACAGGCCCTATCTATCCTGCAACCCAGCAGGCTCACAACTAATAAGAAAATATGTGGTTCAGGAACCCTGAAAAATTAAACAGGTAGTTTATGAACAATTTGTTTCATGGGGATGTTTATTATGTTTATTAAATATTGAGCCCTTAATGTTTTCCCAGTACAGATGATATCATAAAAGTGCTGACTTAAGCCTCAGTTGTGTTCTTAGAAAGTGGCATTTTATAGCTCTTCTAGTACACAGTAAATAACTAAATTGCAATGGTTTATATGTGTACATAGAATAGAATTTATAGAGAGTGAGTATATTTTTATTGTGCATATGTAATGTATTTAATACATTCATAATAGATACATGCAAACTACCAAAATATTGATCACGTTCTTTAGCTTAAGTGAAGAATTGAGACGAGCAGCATTTCAGTCTTGAACAGGAAAGACCAGAAATTTATCTTGCTGCTTGTGCTAATGGAGAAAGACTGATCTCGGTGTTTGAAGTGTCAAGGCAAAAGCTCTGTAGGCTCTAACGGTAAACTTAACTTGGAATACTGTTTTGTGAATACAATTTTCTATTCTTTTTTCAGGCTCTTATTACAGTAAAAAATTGGATGAAATTGATCAAGCTGAAACCAATATGCTACCATGCCTTTCTAGAAATGAGGGCTGCCAGGGCAAAGTTCTTGTACCACGCAGAAGGACTGGGTTCTGGTGAAGACCTCAAGTGCACAGAGGAAGCACCATACCCAAACACAATCTTTCCATGTCCATATCTTTTTATTCCAATTTATTCCTTCAGGGTTTATTGAATAATTGATAATTCACTGGCAGGATATGAAAACTGGCAAGTAGAAAACTTCCATTCTTAATGAATTTGTAACAATAAATAATGCCTATGATATTAAAAAGCTGCATTCTGCAGTCATATTACAAAGAGCATGTGTATGACATGATTTACAAAAAAAAATTTCACAGATCTTTCATTAAGCCTTTGAGAAATCCCGAGCTGTTCTCATATCCTTCTATTCCTGCTAAGGGTTTAGACTCGATAATAACTAGTGAGATCAATGAGCACAGAGGTAGAAACTGTCTAGAACCAGCATGACTTCTATAACATGAAATTCTGTCTCTCTCACCCGCTAGAGTTGAAGATTTCAGAAAGCGCATGAATTAAGAGGATTCAGAGGACACAATATATTTTAATTTTCAAAAAGCCTTTGACAGGGCTAGTAAAGAAACCAAGTTACGAGAAGTGCTGAGAAAACTTTTATGAGCTGAAAACCAGTTGAAGTACAGGAAGCAAAAGACATGGCTTTTTGTTTGTTTTGCAGGATGGATATTTTATTTTCAGCAGTGATATTCCTGTAGGATAAGTGCTGGCACTGGTTTTATTAAATATCTACATCAGCAAGCTGGAGAAGAGAGTGCCCAGTGAAATCTTCATGTCTTACCAAGCCCTTCTATGTGAAGAAAGTCATTACCAACTAGCTGACGAAACTCTAGAAAAACTGGTAAAAATAAAAAATGCAACAAATGAGCTTAAGCGTAGATAAATGTAAGGTGATGTATTTGGAAATAATAATGTGAACTGTCCTCTACGGTACTGAACTCAATACATAGAACTTAGAAAAGCCATCATGCTGTCATCTCTGGCAAGTAGCAGCAGACAAAAGAAAACAACAAAATACTGGGCAACACTAGAAAAGGTTTTTACAGCAAGACAGAGAACACAATTTTCTGCTATATAAAGTTGTGTGTGGTCTTACATTTTTAGTACTCTGCTCTCCATGCTTCAAGTGGTGCCATGAAATTGGAGGAGTAACATAGGGAGGCATTTAAAGTAATCAAGAAGATGGACCAGGCTAAGAATTCTGGAATTGAAGAGATAGCTGAGGAGAATCATAATGAAGGTTCATTACTAGTGTGTATGGCAAACAGGTATTGGATCAGGGAGATTATCACATTACAAAGAAGTAATGAAATAAAGATCTTACCTGTGTCCTAGGCTCACAGAAGAGCTCCAAGAGGAGTGATCTCCAGATAGAGAGCCGTCCGCCTTGGGAGTCAGCCCTTAAATGGGGTCTAGGAGGGTCACTCAGGTGAAATTGCGTTCACCTGTGCCCCTGCAGCTGACTCAGCGCTTGCCTCAGGTGATCAATCAGAGGTTCAGGCCGTGATTCAACAGTTCCCATACACTAGTGGATAATCTGAATGTGGACCTGTACAACAACAATATGAGAACAAGCCGTATTCAGTAAAAGCTATAAGGAGCCATTTAAAAACCTATCAAAGAAAGTAATTCCTTGTGCACAGAGGAGATACTTCAAAAACTTCCCTCCATAGCAGCCTGTGGAGGACGGAGAGAATGAGTAGGTTCAGAAAGGGATTAGAAGTGCAACAGGTCCATGAATGGCACTTACAGGAACCCAGCAGTTTCTAATATCCCTTGTGCACCACTTCTGGACGCTGGAGTATGAGGGAAGTCAATAGTAGAAACTGCTAGGCTTGCATGTTGTACCTAATAGTGTTTCCTGTGCTACTGTCAGAGACACTGTTGGGCTATGTCAACCACAGGGCTGAGCCAGTACATCTCTTCTGATGTTCTTAGCATATCTTGATTTTATTCTACATCTAATTTGCTTTTCATTTACTCCAAATTTACAGCTGTGTAGTTTCAAAGTCTTCCATGTGCTCACTTCTACTTTATATCAGTCTATGCAAAAGTTGAATCAGGTCTCCTCTCTTTTATATAAGTACAGTTTTAAAAATTATCCTCCTGTACATATATACAGAGCACGAAACCTGAAAATTCAAATAAAGGAAAATATGTCAGAATAAAGAGATTAAAAGCTTTAACTCAAGGGCTTAAATCTAAACCTAAAAAAAAAAAAAGGTACCTTTTTAAAAGGCCTTGCAATTTCTTTCATTTTTTTCACTGAAAAATGTTTGTTTATTCTTTGCTTTTACAAAAGCTTGGCACACACACTACTTCCTTTGAACTTCAGGAGTAAACAATAAAAGCTGTTTCCATGTGCTGCCCCACCCCCAGCCCTAACTCAAACATCTTTCATTTTCTCCCTAATGGAGCTGGAAAAAAAATCACTGATTACACGAAATCTTTATAATGAAATTTTCAAACAGAAAGAAGAAAAAAATGTCACGTATTATTGACTATGAGCTACATGGCTATCTTGCCATTTTTGGATCGTGTAAACTCATTTTAATAGCAAGCCAGATCAGACACAATTCAGTTAGCAAAAGGGTCTCAATGTATGCTCTCTTTTAAAATAAAATCATCTAACTTATCCAGTGAGGGAGTAAGTGGTTCATAAGGCTTACGATACCAATTACACTATCCATTTCATAATTCATCTTTTTTTTAATGAAACCTCAACTACTGCTAGAAGTTGGTAAAAAAAAGTTGCTTGGATTAGTCCCTCTCCACTGGTGAAAAACTTCTTGGAAGCAATGACTCTGTGCTGGGAGAGGATGGCTGTGTTTGGCACTGAGGAGTTATGCAAGGGGGGCCATTTGTATGACCCGCTCATCCCTGAGGTGCAAACCTCAAATCTGTTGTTAATCTCAGTGGAATACTCTACAGGCTGTCCGTCCGATGGGGACAGTGATCACTGCAAAGCTGCAGTAAGCCTAGCCCAGGTCTCAGCAGGACTTTAGGGGGATGTGCTGCTCTTCAGACACTGAACAAACAAGTACATTGGAGTGTGTTAAACATGTTGCAAGACTTGATGTGCTCTGATGCGCTCACGTTGTGCTTTGTCTCTAGTTTAAAGAGATACCACTTTCATTAACAGGCAGTTGGAAGCAATTAATTACACATGGATAGCATGTCCAGCTGTTGCTTATGTATGGAAACAGAAGAAAAATTAGATTTAATTGGTTTAGCATAACAAAGAAAGTGGCATTTTTTTCATTATGGCTTTTGTACATGGAGACACTTGATTTTCATTTTTATCTTTTTTTTTTTTTTTTTTTTTTGGAAGTGGTTGGGAAAAACTCTCTTGACAGTTGAAGAAATCCCAAACCAAAAACAGAATACTCACTTACCTCATGTTAGATGCCTGCAGGATCTGAGCAGGAACAGATATGTTAGACTAATGAATGATCAAATTAAATATACATATATACATTAATATACAATATACATTAAATATACATATATGCATATAAACACATGTTTATATACACATAAATATAAATAGGCATACATATAGGCTATGTATGCCTATTATTTGCTGCGGACTGGGCAAATACACAACATAAAGCAGCTATATATTTTTAGAGATAATCAAGTGAAGTCCAAATTTCAGACAGAAAAATGAGTGTAAATTATCAAATCTCTGTAAAAAGATTATTGTACATCAGATTAGACCTACGAACACAAAGTAATAGTGAAGAGGAAAACAATTGTATCTCTATGTGAAATGTAAGCATATACAACAGCTACAAACCAAATTCTATTCAAACACATCTGTAAAACACTGATATTAAAAAGCTCATGTTTGACTGGATTCTTCCAGTTTTTTCCTGGTAACTATGAAGTTACATACATCCATTTTCTTAGCTCAATCCAGCAGAATAACGAGAAAAATTTAGTTCCATATGTCCCTAACATTTAATTCATTAATGTTTTTGAAAATACTCCTTTTTAGGAGATGCTGTCAACGTATAAAGTATTGGCATGGTTGTAGCTATTAAGCCTTATAAATAAACATTTTTCTACATTACTGTCAACTTAATGTTCACTTTCTAATTATTTAATGTGAATAAATGCAATACAATCTGCATTCATATGGTGCAGTTTCTGAAGGCATGTTCTGTAGTCCTGTAAAAATTAATGCAAACTAATGTTTGTCTGTTGATTAAGTTTATTTTTCACTTCCACTGTTAAAGAAACATCTAGGTGTATACTTTGTAGCTGCATGCAGTGCTGCACGCCAGGAGACTGATGTTAAAGCGCTCGGGAAATAACAGATTAAAATGATTCTGAATACAAACATTTCCCACTTGATTCAAGAGACCCGTTGTATTTTATCTTCATATTTTACCTCCTTTCAGGAAACCAAATATTTGGATTTTTTTTTTTTTTTTTAACAGCCTCTTATAAATGATTATAAAAAGACCTCATGGAACTGGCAGGCAGAGCGTGGCAATCTACAAGTATTTATAAGAATCCATTAAAAAAAAAAAAAAAAAGCCAATGAGTGCTTCAAAGTCAGGCAGCCTAGCGGAGAGTGTGTTCCAAGTCAGTCCTCCACAAAAGAGAACAGAGTATTTTTCTAAATAGCAGCCATAGACCAGTTATTATGATGAGAGAAGGAAAGAAGCAGTGAAAGGATATTGTTCAAGGGAAGCCATTTTTTCGTTTATTGCTTTATTTTTTGTAAATATTTGTTTTTTTACATTTTTATTTTCACTTTTAATTTCCACCTGACATTTTTCACAGTCAGGGAAAAACCTGGTGTTTGGTTTCTTGTTGCTGTTGTTTTTTCCCTGAATTTTCTCTGAATTGAAAAAAAGGATAAATAAAGATACTCTAGATATGAAGTTCTGTGATTTGTTCTCTTGAAAATTACCACAGAACAAAAAAGCTGAACCTTTAGAAAAGACTGGAACCGGTCTGTTCTTTTTTCTGTCTAAAACCGTCCATGTGGTGCAGCCTGCTGCCCAGTGTGACAGAGAAATGTCAGCTGCTGTACGTGCTGGTGTAGGAGTCAGACGAAAGTGTAGAACAAATACTCCAGAATTAAAAACAATTCCAGGCAGATGCTGTAAATGATTTACTGAATTAAAACAAGTAAAATTTTACTAAGAGCCTAAGTTCTGCCCACACAGATCCAGTATTTGATCAGTCAATTTTGGCCTCTTTTTCAGATTACTGCTATTGAGAGACAAGTACACTCCACAGAGTAAAAATGACCTCTGGATAATAAACTGTACATTATACAGAAAGTTTGTATAAACACAATGTAGGATTGCTCAGTGAAACCATAAACTGATGACAGATATTTTCATTGTGAGTACTTCTGTATCAGGGTGTTGTGAAAAAAAATAGCATCTAATGCTACTAATTTGCTTTATTTACCTTTTTTTTAAAAAAAAACCTCAGATGTACTCAGTAAAAGCAGCATGTACCTGTCTGTCAGCAGAGCAGCCTTTAGTGTTTGTTCACCTACTATTCTGTTGAGCACATGACTGGAGCAGCTGGCAGACACATTCAGGAAAACAACTGGTCCCTGTCAACACCACCCAACCTTCTGAGGCCAAGCAGGCACTTACAAAGTCACAGATAAAGACCAGTGTTTTGTTTTGCCAATAGCCTAGTGTTTTCCCCTCCTCTTTTGTTCAGAATGTGCAACACTATTAAAGAACTGATTAGAACAAAGGAACAGGGATCACTGTAACAATTATGATAGAAATGAAAATGCATAATAAAAAACAAACCCCAAAATCAGGAAAATAATGCCAGGTGAAGATGAATACACATCCGCTGGGAACAATTACATAGCAGATGCATCCAAAAATTCATTATCAACGTATAATTTGACATGTTCCTAGTAATGTTATTCATTGCATTTACAAATAATTCATCACAGGTGTTGCGAACTAAAACAGCATGCAAGATCTGTATATTATTCACAAGGACAAGAGGAAATGTCCAGTTTGTAAACACACATTGCATTCAATTTTACAAAATGGTTTTGTCTTTTGTTGTGTAAATCCTTCTGCCATGCCAGATAAATCAGATAGAGCAAAACTACTTCTTGCCAAAGCATATTTATTCTCACTAAAGGAGCTGTAAATATTCTATTGTTTTATTCCCTTTCCTTTTGTTGAGAAAAAAACCCAAAGCATCTGATTTTCTAAATTCTTGTTTACATGGCTAGCTTCACTGATTTCAGTTTTCTTACTTCAGATATTGCAGATACTGTTCATTTGAATTCGTTTTTAATAATCAGGTCCTCTGGTAGGGGACATGTGCTGTCCATTCATCTATGGCACTGTTCTTTTAAATAGAAACATATATGCATGAATGAAAGAATAAGGGGCTGGCACAGAGCCTCCTGGAAGCTATGCTAAGGCACATGGAAAACAGGGAGGTGATACAGGAGAACCAGCATGACTTCAACAGGGCAAATCCTGCTAGACCAATCTAGTGGCCTTTTATTATGGTGCCACTGCATCAGTGGACAAGGGAAGAGCCACAGATGCCTTGAAGGTGTTTAAAATCCACTTGGATGTGGTACTCAGGAACATGATTCAGTGGTTGGTTGGTACGGCAGTATGGTTAGGTTGCGGTTGGACTTGATGCTCTTTAAGGCCTTTTCCAACCTGAGCATTCTATGATTCAGTAAGGCCTTTGACCAGTTTCAATGGTATGTCAAAGAACTACATTAGGGGTCATATGACAACTCTTATTCAGTGTGTTGTGCTCTATCACATTGTAATCAGCAAATTATTCACATTGTCATTCCATATACTTGTCTGGCAAAAAGAAGATATTCATTAAAATTCTCATCTTGCTTTCCTTATTTTTCTGTAGTATATTTCAAATAATAAATTAATGAAATAGGGGGAGAAATGGGGAATAAACTGATGATATGATTTCATTATAGGTATTGCAATTATTACAAAGCCCTCTTTTCTCCTCTAACTCAATGTCTGTAACAAAGCTATCATTACATTTGCATGTTTTTTTTCTGTAGCTACTTGAGGGCAATATGTCAGTAAGCATCAGCTTCTAAGTGACTAGAGTTAAAATCATTCTCAATAAGTCTTCCACTGAATCTTTTAACAGTCCTGCTAATAATGCTGTATAAAGTGTCATCCGTTATACTTTAAAAAAACTAATCAACTCACAATTAAAGATTCAGTGAACTTACACTAAGAGTTGGAATAAATATATACAACCAAAGGACAATGACGTTTCCGCTAACGTTTTCCTAAACAATGTAAATAAAGAAGAAAGTAAAAATAAGGTGAATGTTTATACAAATAGCTGAGATGTATGAAGACTATTCATTTGTTTTATGTTTTAATAGTCTTGCACGGATAAAAGTTTGCCCTTCAGGTATGAAAAAAAGTTACAATAAAAAGAGAATGAAGGAAATTAAACAAATTTAAGGGACTTCCTATTTACACACCCTCTTCCTTCCCTCGTTTACCCAAATTATATCTGACTTCAATACCACATAAACATCCTGTCAGCACTTCCCCCACAGGTAGGGTAACCACCTCCTGGATGTGAAGAATGATGTTATCTACATGTGCTTCACCATTTGGCTTAGGTCCTTTAGCTTTAATCTGTCAGTTCCTATGCCAGAATACATCTTTTATTTTGTCCTTTTACAATAGTACAAAATGCATCTGTAAACTCTTACATTGTTTATAAGCACTTCCTTATATTTATTGTGCATGATTTTTTATAACCTTCTACTTGTATTTAAAACTACAAGCACAGGGTAGATAAATCATTCCTGCCAATCATTTTTGGATTACAATGCAGAAAGCATTTTTATTAGGTTGGATATCTAGAGCAAATATGGCATTCTCATAAGTGGCAGCACACTATTTTATGCTTCATGATACCAAATAACCAGATACATTGGAATCTGATATTTTTAGCGAAGCTGTTTTAGGTAGTATACCATGCAACTCTATTAATAGGTCTCTTCCGTGATTTTTATGTTGTTTTGTCCTGCAAATTCCTCTTTCTGTTGTTTCTCCTGAAGTGGAATATTTTAAGTAAATGAGTTGATAGGACACATTTCTGGTAGCTGTGGTCACCAAAATACTTAGTAACAGTTCAATATTAGTAGTATAGTTCCTTCTCTCTCTAGAGCAACATCCCTGTGCCTTATGAATGGCTTTCTCAGTATTAGAAAACTCATTGTCATTAGAAACTCAATATAAAACAAACAAGAGCCACCTAAGCCAGTTGATATTTCTGAATAAAAAGCATCTGACTGACCACTGAGGGCATGGGAGGTCCTTCTTTTTCTCCTGTTCTTTTTAAACTTTTTTGTCTTCTCCCAGCTGAACTGTCTCCAAAGTAGAAAGAAGTGCAAACAATTTTCAGTGTATACATAAAAGCTCAAGCTTGAATTTTCCTGCTTCAGTCTGACACACTGGCTCATCCATATACTGTTTTTCTTTTGTTGGTAGCCTTGCTAATATCTAGAATTCAGCAATCTTAAGAATATCACAAATTCAGTGGTCTACCTTGCTTTCCTCAGCGGAGGCTTATCTTTCCTATTATGTTTATATGTTTGCTGTTAAAGGCCCTCAGTCAAGAGGGCCCTAGAGGAATGAATGACTTGACACAAAAGGAATTTGAAAGAGGAAAATGACAGTATAGGTTAGTGACTGTTAAACTTAGCTGGACAAAAGGCAGACGCAGCATAAGTAACTCACAAGGTACCCACAAGCAAAGAAGCAAAGGATGGGGATTACATATCCCAAAGATGCCAAGGCAAATGAAATCCTAAGTACCAAGTGCAAGAAAATGACTTCGTCTACACAAAGTTTAAGTTTGAAAAGCAGATGATGGATTTTTAAAATTTAAATTATTATCTTAAACTTAAGTTTGTAGTGAGGAGACACTCTAAACTGCATATGACATTCTTCAACACTGAAAAATTCATAAACATGTTATTTACTGTGTTTTATCTTAGATGATATTGGTTTTGAAATGGTCTAGAGAAAAATGGCACATTTGCATAGATTATTTGAAACACTTGTTAAAAAGTAATTAAATTAGGTATACAATGCCTCTTACTTATTTATTTATTTTTCTGCCATTATCACTTACACTGTCAAGCAAGAAAGTACAATTTTCATGTCAATGAAAGTCCCCAGCTAACAATTAACTAGCTTCATAGCCATTACTTTTTACGTGAGATATCCATAAAGTCTTTTACCTGCATAATCATTTAAAACATTAGCAAATTTCTCCTTAAGCTCAGAGGAATTTTTAACAATGACTGTATGAGTTTATACATCTGAAATACTCTAATAAATCTCTACACTGAAAATTTATTTTTCACAGTAGTATTACAACATACTCCTCAGAATGTTTGAGCGCATAAACACCTGTGTGTGTGTGCTTGTACCATACTTACGTTTTCAAGTTATTCTCTTCTGCCTGAATATTTCAGTCATCCAGTTAGAAGAAAAAACACCAAGTTTTTTCAAGTAACCAGTGACATCAAAGGAATAACAATAGGAAACAGTGACCAAAACTATAGTTACAGTAGGTAATTTATGACAAATCGTAAGATTAAAGTTGTTCCCATAAAAAACAGGAAGCAACTTGAAATGAAAATCTCTACATACTATAAAATCCCTATTTATATAAAATTTGTGAACTAAAAAGGGCCTAAATATACGGAAGAAAAAGAAATCCTGCAAGTAGTTCACCAAGCTCTAATAACAGTGCAAATAACTTTCAATATCAAGAGCTTGAAAGGTATTCAGAAGATGAGATACATTTTTTCTGTTGATACTTGTCTGATACAAAAGATATATTCCTAAAATACACATAAAGCTAGAATGAAATAATTTGTAAGCAAAGCAGCTCAAAAATAGCAAATAATATCAATCTTCCTATATTCTTCTTTAGTCACTGCACCATAGCATGAGTAATTTTGAAACTGCAGCATTCAATTTATTGTATAATTATATTATTTTCCTGTTTCCACAAAGCTTCCATGAAAACATGCTCCATATATGCCTAAGCAGTTTACCTTGTATGAATATCTGCATCAAATAAATGAAAACTCTCATCTTTCTAAAGATGCGCGAAGACACAAAAGTATCTTCTACTACTATTAGGGATTTGCTTGTACAGATATAAAAATTGTAAATGAATTTGTAGATGGCTGGTTCCATTTAAGTAAAATAGACTAAGTATGGATCTTTATGAAAACGTATTTACTTAACCAGAAAACACAAACATTTCTATTAAATATGCTTTCACATTTAAATCTAGGTTTGATTTCTTGTGACTGTATGATTTTACTGTGCAATACTTAAAAACAGTATTCTAATGAGACTCCGTAGTCTATTTCTTCAACATTTTAGGGTACAGTAAGCTTCAGAAGGGGACAGTATGTAAATCCATGCTACAGTGTCTAAAGCAGAGATTTGTCCATTTATTTCCCCAATACTGAGCTATATAAATCATTGATTTACTTATAATGGGAAGCTTAGAGCTTGCATTGTAATTATGCCTACTATTGTGAATTTTAAAAGTCAAGCTACTGTGTATTACTTCTACCAAATGCAAAGTACATTTTTTTACACTTCATTTTTATTTAAAACTGCATTACTTTTCTGAATGGTTTAGGAAGAAAAAAACAAGGAAAAAAAAAGATTGACAGTGTGTGCATGTGTAATATACAATGCCTAGGGTTTTGAAAATGGAATTAAACATCAATAGAGAAAAAAATCACATGAGGAGAAACGAAGCTTCAGAACAAATGTATTTTTTGTGATACTGTCTGTAATTCATGCTAGATAATCATGAACTCAGCAGTTAATGACCTCTACTCTGATACATTAAGTCCAACCAAAGATAATGGTGTCCTGTGTAAATTAACAAACCCAGTGGTAAACTTGCTTCTAGTTCAGCAGGAGACAGTGTGCAAATTAGCATTGGTTCTTAATAAGATCAGTGTCCTGCAATCTACAGTTCTGCAGTGTTCCTAATGCTGTTTCTTTTCAGGTGAAAATTTTTTCTCCAGAGGACACTTGCACAATACATTCTTCTGACAGAGAATCATCCTCACCCTAATCAGTTTGCTCCAGGAAAACTTTCCCTATTTCTTACACATTCATGCTGTGAATGCTGCTGTGAATTGTTGGGAATGATTATTCATTCGTAAGCTTCTTTAATAACATTTCCTTTAGACATTGAGGTAGCCAACAGAGCAAACCAGGATTTTATTTTATAATTACAACTATTCTGCAAAAGTAATGGTCAATCTTTGCTTAATTTGTTCATCACAATTTATTATCTTCAGAAATACTCAAATAAACAATTATCTATTACATGATTCAAAGTTAAGCTATCATCAAGGACCTAATTTTGTACAACACATTGCCCTCTTATGGTTAGAGTCAACCTCTATCCATTCAATTCTGAAGTCAGAGAACTGCTCAGAGGTGTCCTAAACCAGATGGGAGCAGGTCCTGGCACCCAGTTTCTACACCAAAGATCATAGTAAAGACAGACGTGTGCTCATGAGAAATTTAACATTTTCTACTGAAGAGCAATATAATATTGAATATTTAGAAATGAGACATCTGTTTAAAAAGCATTTGTTAGTTTCCTCCTCTAGGCTATAAAATCATGATTAATTACTTGAAAACCAGATATTTGGCTTTTTTATAATTAGTTTTGAAAACTGGTAGATGGGAATATAGTGAGAATCTATAGATTAATATTCAATATTTGATTTTTCTATCACTAGTAACACGAGAAATGCTTTCACTATTCAGCTTTGTCTCTCGTTGATCAGACTATATATGCCAAGTAAACAACCTATTGTCCAATGGTAAATGAGTAGTTTTGCTGTAAACAAAACTTTTACAATGTTAGCTAGTCTAACGAGAATATTTAAGCTATAACTTATGGGCTGAAACATTCTCCAATTTGTCTGTAACTAGTGATACACTATCATGATGGGGAGAAGGGAACCATTCCAGCACATACCTGATCAAAAGAGGAGAATACGGTATATTCTTCATACACTTACAATGGTAGTTTTGTAAGAAAAAGTTTAATACATGCTCTTCTCAGAACAAACCTCTCTCTGTAAAATGTTTACCTTTAATGACACATACTATTATTTCATGATTATTTTAAAATACACTTAAAGAGTTTTACATGTTAACCAGCTACTAAGAATGCCTTAATAGAGAACTAATTTTTGTTAGAGGTGTCTTGACAATTTGAATTTTATATGCATGCATTATGTTTTTTTTAAAATGGGGAAATTATGCATCTGAAGGAATCTGTCTAGAATAATGGGGTTCTATAGAGGTTACTTTAATCACGTTCACCAGCAGTTATAGCTGTTTTACATCTTATTTGCAACAAAAGGGAACTCTAATTATCTTCAAAAAGAGCATAAAATGGTGTGCTTTGCTGCTGATGTAATGTTGATTCGTGAATGCTGCTGATAGGAACTGACAACTAAATACATGTCACACTTTTAAAAAATCAGTGGTGGTGACAGGATAACCCTCTTTTGTGACCTGGGGACCAGAAGATGGGGTATATATTTGCTTGTTAAGTAGAAACAATTTACAGTGTTCACTTTAAAGTAAAAATAAAAATGCTGTTATAGTTGGGTTATCAATGATTTTTAACAGTACACCACTTCCGTTATGACTTAGATGCTGCCATCTGTAAATTAGATTTAGTGCTTACAATCCTAGATAAAATTTTAGGTGAGGCTTTTTTGCATATTAGTCTCTTTTTACTTACTGTATATTTAATCTTTATATTTATATAAAATATCTATAATAGATACCATTTCCCATACTTGTAATGAGGGACAATAAAGAATATGGATTTCTTACAGCATGGTTTCAAATGCTTGCTTAAGTTCACATTTATTATTACAAAAGAGAAACATGCAGTCCACTACAAAGAAAAAACTCATCTAACAAGATTCAACTGTGTCAACACTCATGCCACCCATGCATAAAAAACAAGTGGCTAGTGATCTGTTTTCAATAAAGGATGAAACAGTGGAAAGCTGAAAACATTAGACATGACTAGCATTTGTTGTATAGTACTAAGGATCGCATTAGAAAGTTACTGACTTATATCACATGCTTCGATGTTTTGCATTTAACCTAAATATTGAGACACCTTCCCCATATAAAAGTTTAACTCACAGCCTCTATTTAAACTAAGGACAATAATGAAAATATTTATATAGGCTGAATTCAACCATATTTATGATTGTCAATATCCATCAGTAGTAATAGATTTTAATACCTTAGCAGGTGTAACTAATTATAGAAGGGGTTAAAATAGTTGGTATTACTCTATATCTCTTACACATTTAGTAATAAATGTAACAATAAATATTTTCAGTGTTTCTTTACATAAATTCATCAGTTCTGCATGCCAATGGTATTTGCTTGTGTGACTGTGTATTAACATGCAGTCAATCATTCATGCATAGTTTAATACAGCCAAAGGTTTTCCTCAATTGAAAACAAAAATAATAGAAATATGGCAATTTTTTTTTTTAACTTTACTCTACCCAGACAATATAGAAGTTGAAAATTATTACAGTTCAGTGTCTTTGTTATTGGATGTCTTTAGGATTGTCTCTCCCTCCGTGTACTTACTCTAAGTCTCTGTAATTATCACTTACAATACCACACTGTATGAGTATTATATCGTTCCTAGTGTTTCTACCTATGGGTGTTGTTTGATAATTTATTTTACATTGGTTTGACAACAATATTATATTAATAGTAGATTTCATCCCAAAACACCTACATTCAGCTTCAGCAAACCACTGGCTTTAGAGTACCAACTGGGTGAAAGTCTGACCAGAGATCAGCTTGAATAGAGCAAAACTCTTCAGACCATTCCTATCTAGTTTTCTTGAGATTTTAACTAACATTTTTATTAGATGTATTTTACCTTTTTTTCCTGAGTTACTATTTGCTTAGAAGTGGTTTATTTACTTTGCATCTCAGGAATGTGCTTTTACTTAAATACTTTTGTACAGTCTTCAAATGCCCAACAATGGCTCTCTTCTGCAGAATGCTTATGAATTGTCCTTTCTATTTTAAGAACTATTTTTTTCCTGCTTGCTAAACAGGCATATTTTGTTGTAATTGTCAGTACACTACTGAGATGCAAAGAAAAAGAAATTTTGAGGTTACTGAATGGTACTTTTCTGTTAAAAAGAAACAGATGAGGCAGAAAAAAATGCCAAGTTGGTTAGGTTTTCATTCCTTAATGTCCCTGAGAAAAAAAGATTCCTCTCTTCAAATCACCACTGAATAGAAACTCTACGCATGTGGAACAGAAGTCATATTTCAATATCTGTAAGACAAAAAAAAAATCAGTTTGCCTTACTCATATAGCACAAATCCACACTGGTATTTTACACCTCTACTTCTCCATTAGAAATATAAAAAACATTTATAAATGAGACTATGTAGGATGTTTTCATGGGCATTACCATTTGAAGGCAACACTTCATTAAATATGTTAAATATAATGCCTTGTACTGCTTTAACATGTCTTCTGGGGTGACACGAATATCATTTTCGGAAAGAATGCTTATCTGTAACAAAAGAAAAGAGATCTTAGACCAACTATGAGATGACATCTACTTGTGGCCTTTCCGATATTTTTCCAGCGCTACACTGAGTGCCATGGTAGTCCCATAGCTCAGACAGCTTCAGGTATTCTACTATTTTCTATTTCTCTCATGATCTAAACAGCAATCCAAGACTACTGGGAGGGCCAGGTCAGATACTCCTTCCTCTTACTAAAAGAAAAAAGTCTCAGAAGGTAATATTTTTTCCCCTCCATATTTAATGAGGATTGCTAATGGCTGAAACTATTCAATTTCTGAGCCAGAACAATTTTATGTAAAAAAAAAATGTTGATGCATGTATATAAATGCAGCGAGCCTTTTTATTTTCCTCAGACAACAATAACAATGTTGAATAACAAACCCCAACAGATATTCTAGGCCATGATATTCCCCCTCAGAAAACAGGAAAATAGTATTTGGTGTTGCTGATCTCTGTTTATAATGATAAAAATATTGCTTTTAATTTTTACCTATGTTTCTTATTCCAAATTCATTCTGAACTGAGCCCTTATAAGGAGATAGAGGGGAAAATAAGCATTATGACTTTAATCATATGGCAGTCTCTCATTTCCTCTTCTCTGCTGAGCTTCTCAGCAAATGCTTCCATTTTCTCAGCATCCTTGGCCCTGCACAAGTCTGTTCCCCCTCCATCAAACTGCTTCCCCCACATACCCAGCGCTCAGCCAGAGGTTTCACATGTCCTGGTCTTAACCTCTGCCCTCATTCCACATTTCCCCCAGATTTTCTTTGTCTCACATTCCCAACCTCCTGTCAAATCTCGCCAGCATCTCAGCCCCATTTTTGCTCCTCAGACTCCTCGTTTCCCCCTTTTTTTTTTTAAATCAACTTTTAAGGGTTAGGCATAAGTACTGTGGAATGATACCCTTTTTCCACTTCCAACAAGTAGCAAATGGCCTGTCCCTGTGCACATGGAAGGTAGGAAAAGTAGCAATAATCCTTATCCTAGTACGATTTTAAGCATTCTTCTTTTTACTGGAAGCAGCAGGTTGCTAAGAGAAGAGGAGAAAGTCCTCCCACAATAGGCTTCTCTGGCTCCTTTTGTCAGGAAGCAGGCAAGTATGAGAAGCAGGCAATATGAAAGGCTCCTCTTGTGACAAAGCCAGAATTTTTCAGAGGCCTGGAGGTTCCTGTATCATCATTCAATCTCAGCCAAAATCCCATTACTCATCACTAATTCACTGAAGTTGGCATTACTGCATGCTATTCATTAGCTTTGCTACAACTGTGGGTGGGAGCTCAAAGCAGACATTTTGCTCTCCAGGCCCTGTGTACACAAGCTGGCCATTTTCGTAAGTAGTATTATTTTAAAATGTCAAATTCGTATGAAGTGATGACTCAAGGAACTAACAAATCAAAGCTCAAAACAAAGGTGCTCAACTGCATGGTACACATGAAGATAAGTGGTAATATATTTTATTAAACTACAGAGAGGCTTCTAAAATTAACAGCCAATCTGATACCAGGTTTTCAGTTATCCTACCTAGTATTTAAATAATATACTCAATATCCTTAAACCCATACCTTCCACAGGCCAAGTGCAGGAAGCAGTTACAAAGTCAAACTTCAAGCATCAAGGGGACTCTTGGCACCTGAAGAGCAACATAAAGAAAGAAAATGCTGTTCACTGACAAGCTGTTTCTTTTCTTATTGCTTAAGAATCTGGGGCCCAGAATGTATGACTATAGGGCATGATCAAAGCCCATTAATTTCCTTAGGAGTCTTGGCATTGACTTTGATAGGCTGAGAATCAAGCCCCTCTCTAGAGCAGAACATGTAGGTCTGCTGCGCAGCCTATTTCTATTCGTATTTCACATCTTTTTTTATTTATTTCATACATTATTCACAGTTTGTGATGGCAGAAAGACAGTTTATGTACTTGACACAAAGAAAACAAAGAAAGAAATACAGCATATGTGTTGTCATTATTATGAAAACTAAGGCATATTGGGCACAATGCATTTCATTTTTGTTATATTACAGGATTCTAATAAGCATCATTGATACTTAAGTCACTTGTCCTCAGCACAAGTAAAGAAGAAAGAAATGAAAACTTTCCAGGTTGTTTTTGAAAATCTTGTACACTGTCTAGGTATTTTAGGCACAAATTTAATTTCACTTCAACATCACAAGTTCCTTTGATGACAAAGTCACATATCTTTAGTCCCAAACACAAAAGTAAATAAGACATTTAGATAGTTTTCTTTCACTTTGAAGGCAGTTTTACATTGGAAAAATCTTGAGTGCATAGATCAGGCACACTGAATTTTCTGGTTCAGTCCAGCTTTAGGCTTAATAAGAATAATTATCAAATATCAGGTAAAGCACAGTTGTGTCTATCTGAAGGTCTGCAGTAACATATCAAATCTTTAAGCAAATACAGGTTAGGGTGGAAAGGCAGAACTGAACTGGCTCTTATGACCAGTATTCTGGAGCCAGCTCTATTCAGTGTTTACAGCCGCAGCCAGGTTCCCATATTTGTATAATCTCAGTTACAGCTTAAGGTCTCAGAAGGAGAGGATGCACCATATATTTGGTTATCTCAATTTTAATTTAACACTGTTATGTAACATCTAGCAAGCTTTTTTTTAACCAAAAACACCCCAATATTTCCTTCACACACTGTGTGCATTTGCTCTTCACTTACATCCATTTTCTGTATGAATTATAAATTAATGTATGATTGCCAGAAAAAAAGAGTGATTATGAAATCAGAACCAACAGCAGCAGTATTTTAATCAAATAAATAAAAACAGCTGGGAAAAGTCAACAGGAGATCTTTCAGATAATATTATAATCTCTCTTAACAGCCATGGCCAGAATACATCCCTGTTGAGATGTGGAATTGGTATTCTTAGCAGCACTCAACAACTAGGAAAGAGAACGTGAAATGAAAATAGTACTTTGTGGTGGTTTTTTTTTTTTTTTGGCAGAAAGAAAATGAATGAGTATGATTTTTCTTGTGAGTCAGTGATGAATATCTTCCATGTATGCCACTGGTGAGCTTCCTGCAGGTCATAACAGACACAAGTAGGAGGAGTGGATAGTTATCTGGGAGAAGATAACCGAGTAAAATAAAAAACAATTCAAAAATTCAAAATAAAAAACAACTCAATTCCACTTCATGGTTTCAGTGAATCAAGAGAATTGTAATTAAAACTTAAAGATACATTCTTAGATTGTCACACTGAACTGCAGTTCAATCCCCAATAAGGTCATATTCATATGCATCTTATTTTGCCAAAAAATGCTCATTCATCAGCTCTGTCCCTGGGTTCTATTAATCTGCATGCATTTTTAATACATTAAAAAATTTCTTATGAAAATCATTAGACAGCTCCCATATACGTAGCTCTCCACCAATACACCTTTAAAGATCTGCTACTGCCATAATAATTTAAACAGCTTAGATCACTGACTATACGAACACATTATTTAGCAGTTAAAACCTTTAAAAAACTTGGAATTTGCTAACTTGTCAAATCACAGCATAAAAGAGTCAATCAGGAAATTCTCTTCTGAAGCTGAGAAAATATTTTTAGATTTTGCTTTCTCCACTAGGGTTCAGAGTAATTTTGGTTATATGCACAATAATCAGACCCCTGGACAGCAGCCTTGTTGGACAGCAAATTGATCCACTGACAGGTACTGATGGGCCTGATGACCTCTTTGTCTCCACACAACTTGTGTGCACTGCCATTTTATATCCAATTTATCAGCAAATGAATGCAAACTTGTAAGGGAACAGCAGGGTTGTATAAGGCAAACAGCTTTTGCTAAAGTAGTCATAGAGACACCCCACACCACTGACAGAGCCCAACTACTTGAGCCTCACCTCATGCCAGATTCTTCCAGGTGGTCTCCTCCTGTGCCCAAGTCGCCTCCCTCCTCCTTCTCTCCCAGACATTCTCCCCCTCTTGTTTGTGTATACAAGAGTTTGCGCAAGCAAAAAATATTAGAAACAGAGGAAAGTAAGCACAGACATGAAGCATGTCATCTTTCACAGAATCACAGAACAACCCAAGTTGGAAAGGATCCACAAGGATCACTAATTCAAGCTTCTGGCTCCACACACAAAAAAAAGCCAAGCTCTATTTCTGAGAGCAAAGTCCAAATGCTTCTTGAACTCCAGCAGCCTGAAGACATGACCACTCCTCTCTAATCAGGTATGCCAGTGCCCAACCATCCACTTGGTGATTAACCTTTTCCTAAAAGCTAACATGATCCTCTCCTGATGGAGATCCATGCTGCTCCCTTGGGTTGCTGTCACCAGAGAGATCAGTGCTGTCCTGCTGTTCCTCACATGTGGAAGTTATAGGCCACCAGGAGGCTTCCCCTCAGTCTACTCTTCCCTGAGAAGAGCAGACCAAGTGATGTCAACCACTCCTCAATACCTCTACACCCTCCGTAACACTTCTTCAGATGTCCCCTAACGGCTTTATGTCCCTCTTGCATAGTGATACCCAGAACTACATGTAGTACCTGACATGAGGCTGTACCAGAGCAGAGCAGGACAACCAGAGTTGATCCATCCCAGGCGCAGAAAACAGAACATGATCTTAAACTTTTTCTTAAATTTAAATCTTAATTTTTTTTCCCCTCACTCCTCTGTCCCCCACAAGACCTCTACTGTTTCCTCAGTAGGCTTGAAGTAGAATCCAACTGCACACAGTCTACCTAACTTTCAAGCAAGTGTTTTTTCTTAACTTTTTTTAGAGTAACTTGCCCTTGCTTCTTCAACTATATTTCAAATCTGACTTTTTATTAAAGTTATTATGATTACTTTCTTTTCTGACCTTGTGTAAGGAAGAGGATTTGTCTAGTATCCTTTCTTTCCAAGCTTACTTGTCATCCTGAGTTCTAACTTTTTTTAAAGAAAATCATAACCTAGCTAGTTGTACGATAACATTTGGCTTCTTCTAAATTAGAATTATTTCTGTGTCTTCGAAATTTTAACAGAAACTCAGTACTGACTACTAAAATGAAAAAAAACTTTCTGAATAAAGTACTATTACTACAAATAAATTACATTTGGATCTACTCAGCAATGTGAAAATTCTATATTTAGAGCAAAAAAAAAAAAAAACAAAAACCTAACAGTAATACAATGGAAAGCACAACAAGACAGAAGAGCAGCAAGGTCCCAGGCCACAGCAAGTGAGGATTTGCTTAGACACAACAGCCATTGGCACAAAAATAAAGGAAAGAAACTGCTTACCTTCAAAAGACCTAACACCCACAAGTAAGCAGGGACATCCAGATGAGACTACCTTTCCTCTGCTGCCAACCTTTAAATAAAGTCTGGGAGGGGGTGGAGCCAGGATCCACGCCTTCCAGTCACTCAGGTGTACTGCATGCACCTAAGCTTGCCTGAATTGGCCCTGCCTTCCTACCAGGTGGTCAATCACTGGTTTGAGCCATGGCTTAGTATTTCCACTACACCAATCAACCAGTGAAGAGAAAAAATCAGTAACTCAAAAACCTAGGAACAAATCTTTAAAGAGCATAGACATTTCTATTATAGTTTGAAACCAATGTCTAAGCAAAAGTTTTTAAAAAAAAATATGAACAGACACGTGAGACTAATTCTTTAATGACTTTTCATTCTTACTGTGGATAGTAAACGATTTTTTGCTTTGCATTGATAAATAGTAAAAAGGCAATTTTAATTATGGGCACACCTAGAACAGGGTTCTTTTTTTTTTTTTTTTTTTTTTTCCTTTTAGAGATATTTCACATGACTCAGACTCCTGAAATTCATAATTCTGGTTTATATGTTCAAAAGGGGAAAGGAATCCATTCTTCATTTCGAAAATAGAACCTAAAGAAATAAAAAAGATAAAATTTTAAAACTGTACTACATTAGGAACCTGCCAGAAAACATGGATTTAAAATCCATATAATTATGCGGCTGAATTTATCTATAAGACAAATATAAAACTGAAATGTAACATTATTAATTGTTAAAGACTCATCTATATGCCTCAGTCATAAACCAAGGTATTGGGGTTATTATGCAACACTAAGGAAATACAGAAGAGAATTCTTCAGATACCAAAGACAAGACAATTTTCAGCAAGAGGTTGTATGTGTGTTTTTGTTTTGTTTTGTTGCTAACATGTTCTGAGTGTATTGACGAGCGAAGGGTTATTAGCAAAGATATAACAATGCATTAGCCCCACCAGTACAGCCAGAAAATGTAAATCTTTTCTATCATGCATGTCCTTCTTCAGGTCATACACTACATGGTACCATAGATATTTCATGATTATGTCAAAGCCAGTTTTGAAAATATTTGGAACCAAAGTAAATGAGGTCAGTATTTTGGAGAAAAGATCAGTCAATTATCCTATAATTAAAGTCTGCATAATAATGCATTACACCATGGAATATAGTTCACATTCAGTATGCAGCTGTACAACTAGCATTTCCTAACACCAGAATAATAGACTCTGCAATCTCAATAATTGTAGCACTGACATGAAAATCTTGAACATACAGAAGTTGCAAAAGACATTCTCTCAGGAATGGGTTGCTGTTTGTTTTTTGTTTGATAAGCACGACAATATTCAATTCTTTATTCAAAACTGTGGAGAGTAAGTTGACTTTTTGTAAGAGTGATGTATATGGATAACATTAATATAGTCATACCTTTTTAATAAATAATTTTCTTATGTCATATGACTTTCAGCTGATTACTGAATCTACTGTAACTTCTGTCCCAATGAGGAAACCCTGCATGAAATATCTTTGTAGAGCAGAAATGTGCATGCCTGTAAAAGAAGAGTAAACTGGCTCTCTCTGAGCTATAAAATCAGATTGTGGATGGTTGGTTTATCAATCAAAACTAAGTCTTTACATACCTTCAACTGTAACTTGCATGCTGGTGAGTCTTATTGGTTCATATGCTACAGTGTCTTCACATCAGTAGGATAATGATATAAATGGCTGTTGACAGTAGACATTGGTAGTTAAATTAAAAGCTTTAAAATATCTTAAATTATCTAAAATATCAGGCAAGTAATCAGCTGTTATACATATATATTAACCAGAGTATGTCCTATGTCACCAGCAAAAAAATCAAAGGCTTTCAAACATGTCCCAAAAGATATAGCTGGCTAATGGAATACCCAAGCAGAGAAATACTCTAATATTCTAGGTATTTTTGGAAGTTTTAGAGATGACCTCTCAAGATTTCTTCCACTGGAAAATGAAATTTTAAATACTACTACAACATTATCCTATTATTAGGGGCAACGGCATTAATTAACTTTGTGTAAATCAGAGGCACTTATCCACTCCAGTGTTTCACAATACACAGCATCACCAACTGAAGATGTGAGTAAACCAATAATTGCTTATGACTGTGCCTTTATGAGGTTGCAAACAGTGGATCTGAATCTATCAAACCCTATTTTTTATTCAAAGGATTAACCAACTGTTTATGACATTAGACATCAATTGCTGCTTCATTAATTATTAGCTAGCCACTATGTCCAAGAATGGTGACAGAAGAATATAGTTTGCACATATCTTCATGCAAATTACACCAGAGCTGGAGTATTATCATTAAAATAACGCTTGATGTCAGTCATTAGGGCTTTCTTCCAAGTTCTGTTCATGCTTACATACTCATCATGCCTCTTCTTGTTTTTCTAACTCAGTGATGCACAGTGAGTTCTAAATACTGATTGCTTGTTCAAGGCCTGGATTGTTGGCTCCTTCCCTTACAGTGCTCTAGGCAAAATCAACATTTTTCTCATTTGTTCTACTCCTTTGCTTTTCAGGGGCAGAGCTATGCTGAAGACGATTTGCAGTTTTGGTCGCACATCAAAACAGAAGATAGATCAACACAGCTCTGCAAGCAAAAACTGCCTTGCAAGAATTTTAAGCATACAGCTTGAGGAAAGCAACCATACTTCGTCTGTGTATGTAGTTTATGGCAAATCATCTGCATTGCCTTAGAAACTGAGCCATGCTTTGCGCCAAAGGTGCCACTCTATGCTTTTGGTAAATAAACATTTGCTGCACTGGGTAAAAATAGAAGATGTATATTTTTCAGTTCAAATAGAGACACATTAAAAAAGAACTATGTGCAATTGTTCAAGTCGCACTTAAATCTCCGGGCAGTTTAAGACAAAAATTGTAAATCATATAACAGAAAACACCTGGATACTTTGTATAATTGTTCTCCATCATCATAAACAGAATCTTCATTTAGAATTTTATTGTATATTGTTTCTCTTAGCATACTGGGGCTTTCTGTGTAGAATTTCTGAACCTGTATTATTAAAACAAGCAAACTTGCAATTGAAAACAAGAAAGAAATGGATTTCTCTCCCTTCTTGAAACACTTCTACTATGGCAACAAAAGCAATGACATTGAATTCGTCTGGACACTGTTTATATTTCCTCAGGAATTCATCAGCCATTTTGATATTCCATTTATTCCTTATTAAATTCCCCATTTAAAGCCCTTGATAATATACTATCACAAAACTTCAAGACTAATTTTAATTAGTCATGAAATAACTCCATACCTTTACTTTCAAGCAGCTCTGGTGGTTTGGTCATGCCATTACTCTAAAGAAAATTAACCTCTAGACAATGTTGTCTTCGACTGTCTGTGACAAGTTATGAGTCCATAAATTCTACGTGATCACAACAAATTCATAAAATCACAGAATCATCAGGATTAGAAGGGATATCTGAAGATCACCTAGTCCAACCCCCTGCTAAAGCAGGTTCCCATAGAGTAGCTTGCACAGGAAAGTGTCTAGGTAAGTTCTGAATATCCACAGAGGGGAGTCCACAGTTACTGGGCAGCCTTTTCCAGTGCCCTGTCACTCCCACAGTAAAGATGTTCTTCCTTGTGTTTGTGTGGAATTTACTGTGTTACAGTTTGTGCCTGTTACCCCTTGGGCACTACTAGAAAGAGCCTAGTACCACCAACTTCAATCCTTCCCATTAAATATTTATAAGCACTGCTAAGAACTCCCATCAGCCTTCTCTTCTCCAGGCTGAACAGTCCCAGGTCTCTCAGCCCCTCCTCATAAAGGAGATGGTCTGTTCCCCTAATCATCTTCCTGGCCCTCCTGCCATAATAACTTCCAACTTGAATCATTAAGAGATATAGGTTGCCACAATGTTTTTAGACACCCTAGAAGGCAAATCTAAGCAGCGAACCAACTATCCCAGGTTTTCTAGAAATTTCAGTAATCACTGAATGACTATGTTTGAAGCTGGAAGGGACCTCTGAGGGCAATCAGGTCCAAATCCTTCCCGCTCAAGCAGGATGACCTAGAGCAGATTGTGCACTACCTTGAACAAATAGCTTTTGTGTATCTCCAGGGACATAGATTCTGCAAACGTTACAGGAAACCTCTGCCAGTGGTCAGTCACCTTCACAGTGAAAAAAGTTTTCTTTTTAAGAAAAATAATAAAAGCCATTAGCAAGTAGCATCACTGGCAGTAGCAATAGGAAGGATAACTTTCCTGATACTCTCTGTGATCACTTCTTTGCAATTTCCACAGTGAGACACTGTGAAGTTTAGCTTCATCATTATGGCAATGGAAGTGTGACAAGCCCTGAGCAGAGAAAATGTCTTAATAAGAATTAATAATGGAATAACAGGAAACTCATTACCTGAAGTAAAAAGCGCTGGATAAATGAGTAAATAACTCACACACAAATATTCTTAATTCGTATTCCAGATGTGGGAAGTGTCATCATTATCAGTCCTCGGCCATAGTGACTCTACTGTAGCTTCCTAGTGTACAGATTAGATAAAAAAATTAGATAGCAGAAGGTACCATTTTCAAAATGCTTTATCTCCAAGGTTTGTCATGTCATCTAGGAAAACACTTAAACTGATGAGGAAGGCTAGCTGTGGTTACTAGAGAAGATTCCAGTGGGTCCTTTCTGTGAGGGTAACCTTTTTTATTCCCACTCTTAGAAATCTTTTCCTGTATGTTTGTCTAATATGCCATATCCAGCATGCACTTTGTTTGGCTAGAAGTAAAAAAAAAAAAAGAAATTCCTTTCATTTGTCTATAGTGGCAATGTCCAACCTTTTTGTGAGTACACTTTTGTCCTGTTTCCCTGTCTCAGCCAGCAATTGTTACTGATCATACAAAAAAAAGTACAGTGGGTTAGACTTTTACCTTTAGCCTCTTAAAATCTACAGTGGATGACAAATTTGGGTTTGCTATAAGTAAAAAGAGCAAACGTTTGGCAAGTGTCCTGAGATGACTCCACCATCTTCACTGCTTGGTAAATTTATCAGTTTCATTTCAGTTATTTTTTTGTGGATCTCCACTGAAGATCAACATCAAAATGTGCATGTTCAGGTGTAGAGGTGTCCTTTCAGGGTAAATAGCTTTCAAGTTTATTACATTTGGGGTAATAATATCATTACTATGGTAATGACATAATATGAGTCACTTTTGGAAATGAGAAATTACACATAATTTCTATTTGCTTCAGTCCTGTTTCTATAGTAACAAGACTTGTAATTCTCATTAATGACTAGGTTGTTAGCATTGTTATTTTTGGTAATTCCGGGTTATTAATGTCCTTAGTTTTTCAGTATCTTCTTGATGACTCAGTCTGAGTGGCTGTTAAAATAAAAACTAAGTCTGTTTTACTAGAACTGTATTTCACAAGAATCAGAGTATCCTTTGAAGTTAGCTTTAAAATTAGTGCAGAATGAAGTTGAGAGAATAAAATCATTAAATTGTTTGGACTAGAGGCAAAATTCAGGCTGGCTAATAAACACAATTATTAGCACAAACTACACAACTCTGATGGAAGTGCTGACATTATCATTTAACATTTCAGTTCACCAAGTTCATCTTTCCAGTAGAAAAGACATTTCCCCCCACAGAGCAACAATGCTATAAGAGCAGCAAAGCAGTTTCAGGCAGAGAGCTCATTTACCATTGGGACTCAAGGTTAAAGGTTACGCATAGATGCCGTAAGGACTTTATTATCTCACGTTGATAACTGTATATTCTGGTTTTTTTTTACTATTCTTAAGAGCAAACACCAGGGTGAATGCCTGTGTGATAATGAATTAAAAATATAGTATTCTAACTATATTTCACATTAAGACTGCATTTGCAATGTTTTTCTTCTAAAAAGTTACGCAGATGCAATGAAGTAGTTTACAAACAAATTAATCAACCTTATGTTCTTAATGGTATTTTATAATATGGTTGATTCCTTTTCCCTATAAACATTCACTTAAGTGGTCACATGCTAAAGCATCTGCAAAACTATGCATTGCTTATATTGCTTGCCTTTTAAATTCATTTTTCTTAAAAAGGCGTTAAAAATAAAACTTCTTGAATGTATTTTGATAGTACAGTTTATAACATCTTTTATGAAATATTATTAAAGTATGTATTAACATCTTGCAACCATTTAGTAAATATTAATAAAGCATTTATAACCTCTTCAGTTTGGAATGCTATTGTTAACTTCCTAGCCAATACTAATCAGTAGAAGTTAGAGATTATGAGTCTGAGATATATCTAGATTTCAGGAAAAACACAGATGACTTGGAAGAAAATGGAAGAACAATTGAAAGTAAAATATTCTTATCCCTGTCATTCCCAGTTCTAAGAAGCTTATTTGGAACAGATACAAAGTGACCAAGATACACATTGTGCTTAACAGCTCTGAAGATAAAAACTGGTTAATTCTCCTGTAATTAGATGAGGAGACACACCCACACAGTGTTTTTTTGGTGTGGGCCATGAGAATTATCTCTTGAAATGCCTCTAGAAGGGCTATGTACTCACAGTATGTTTACTTCTATTCATGCTATTTAGTAGTACAGCTGCAACTCACACCTTTGTGCAAACTTTGATAACATCTACCACTTCTGATATATACATTTACAAACATAAAAGAATCATATCTCAATACCTTTTACATGAAGATATCTACTTAATTGCTTCCATACATTACAAATCAACTCACAGCTTATTTTTACTGCAGGCTACTGTACTAAATTTATGGAACTGAAAAGGATAATTTATTTTAATTAATCATCTCCTATCCTAAATATTATTCAAGTTAAACATCTTTTCTACTTGCATTAAAATATATGTTTTAATATTTAAAATTACTATTAAATAAGGCTTTAAACTCCTAAGAATATACTTTTAGGCCTTCTGTTCCCTCTTTGGGCAGAGAGGACAACTCATCAACTCATGTAGGAGTCAGCTCACCCTAGAAAGAGATGTGAGAGACAGAAAAGACTGTGGCAGAATGAACAATGCTGCAACTGTAGTTAATTGCCAAATCACTCTGTGGGTCAACAGCCATTTTAACATATACTGAAGCAATGTGTAGGCTGCTGCAGTCTGTGCCAAGACCAATGAATAACTCTTTCTTGGATGAGGAAGCCTGGCTCTTTTCAACCTTCTGTGCTTATGGCTTCCTATCATATCCTAAGAACATAGTAAGTATTCAGGTTCTTTACGGTAAAAAGATAATCAGCTTCAAGGAATCATTTAAGAGATGGATCTGTGAAAACTGAAATTAGATCAAACGTCAACATTAGTTTTAGCAGCTATAAATTTTTACATACAAAATCAGATAAAGAACAGCTAATGAAAAAAATGAATTTGTTCGAAAAAATGAAATGTTTTAGTGGAAAATTCTTTCAGATACTCTTTTGCCTGTACAGAATAAGACATTTCAAATCATATTTTGGCAAATTTTAAGCATTTTACACAGAGAAATATTCAGCATTAGCAGCTCTCCTTCCATGTAGACTAAGAAATGAACATTAATGTTTCTCAGACATTTTTTGTCCAGATAGACTGTAATTAGGACTCACCATTTTTGTTTGACTTTTTGTAGTAGGCTTTGCAGCAAGATGAAAGTTCTGATCAAATGTAGAGCCAGGATGAAATCTCAAAAGACATCAAGGCTTACAGGAGACTAACTTCAGTTTCTTCTTTAACACCACCAAATACCATTTACCTATTTGAAATTTGCAGGAGACCAAAAACTTGGTGAGAGAGGTAGCTCTAACTGACTTTTTGATTACCCTAAACAAATGACCAGCCCAGACTGAACATCTTATCTGCTCTTTGAGAACCTGCTTCTGATGTGCTGGACTCTGGACATGTTCTATTTGATACCAACATGTACATGGAAAGAGAACATACACCTGTGCAGTCCACTTGATTACCTTTACATTCAGTAATACTCACTATCTGTCTCCTCAGTACAAAGACTCAGTCCTCAGAACATTTAATGGTGGTGCATATACAAAGATTAATGCTTCTGTCCTGCCAGATTTTGAAGCTGCACCCCTACTGGTGAGAATGACACAACCATTAGACAGTTTTCTGCTAGTCCTTGCCAAAGCTGATTAATCTTAAACTATTAAGTCTGCTGCAGTTGAAGAACCTCTTCCTACAAAAGTAATAGTTTGCTCAAAGATTTAAATTTAGAGATTCTCGAAAGAAATTCTTGAAAGAAATTCTTTTTCATTGAGAAAGTGCTTTTTCAGCATCTTCAGCTTTCATTTTCTATTTTGCTTATACTAGCTTATAAATTTGAAAAACTGAGTTTTTGAGTTTTTAACTGTGTCTTCAGTTTGTTTGCTCTTGGTTATGTTGGGTTGTTTTTTTGTTTTGCTTTGATTTTGTTTTTTAAGCTTTCAATTATTTTTCTTATTTAAAGTAAAAGGTGGAAAACATTCATGTCAAAATAATTTCCATGGTAATTTGTTATCTCTTTACCAACACTGTCTTATCAGAAAAAAATCTCTTCAGATTCCCTCTGATATCTTTACTATTTTAAATATATCCATATGTATCACTTGGGAGGTCACCTAATTGGGACAAACACAAGCTACACAAATTATATTTTGCTCTTCCAGTAATTTCTGTGAGTTTTAGATTACATCCTGTTCAGATAATTTAAGTTGTAGTATTGCAGTTTTGTAGTTAGCAGTGGCTGCTAACTTAAATATTCATACTGCTGATGTCTAGTTTAAATATTTTAATGAAGACATCCAGGTACATTTTAAGAGTGCTTGCTGATATCATTAGTTTGGTTGCTATGTTTGATTTCTATTTACTCTTGTACTCTTTTTTTTTTTTTTTTTTGTTAGACAAAGTACTAATGGAAAGGTATAACATTCCTTCAGCACGAACACTGCAGTTGCTAATTTTTGATATACAACATTCATCTTCTAGCACTGTGTCACTTATCAAGCCTTGAGAACTTCCTTGGCCAGGACTGACATGATATGTCAAACATTTATGAAACTGTACTTTCCAGGTGCTTTTAGAATACATGATGTAGCACCATTCATGTAGTAATAGCAGATAACCTGAAATATCCAAAATGTAGCAGCTATTGGAAATCTGTCCCAATATGTACATTTATTTTCAATAAATTGTCCAATTACTTAAATTTTTTTACTGGTTTTAGACTCACAAAAGGATAGCACTAATATTACAGAACATTGCTGTCTTTTGAACTGATTAGATTTCCATTTGTAAAAGATACAAAACATAGAGCATCAGTTGTTATCACATATTATCACATTATATTATCTACTGACATTGTATCCTAATGCTTTCCTATCTGTATTCACCTCTAACTCTTTGCATCTTATACACTGCTGTATGTTAAATGCCTACTATCAGTGTCTCAGTTCTGTATTTCTATATAGGACTGTGAGGTCCTACCCATGCCTGGAGATAGATATTATTGTATGAGAAATCAAGGATAAATTACCAGATGCAATTTCTGGTATTAGAACTGCATTTACCTGCTCTGTATGTGTTTTTGTCAGTAAAATTATTTTAATACATTCTCCATTTTTAATGACGGTTGCTATTTTCTTAGGTATTTTAATATGTATCATTTGTATGTGTGGAAAGATTTAACTACACAGTGAGAGATAATGTATTTTTTAATCACTTTTTTTTTTCTGATTACTGATCAATATCAATACTGTTGAAGTTCAAGAGAGAATTTGCTTTAAAGTTGAAACGAAAAGCTATGAAATTTCCTTACAAAAGCTGTTCTCAGGAAACACAGTCTGAGTAGTTTCCATGGAAGCTCTGAATTCACAGCTGTTTTTATGAAATAAAACTTGAACTTCAATTCCAAACTTTAAGGTTCACCAATTCTACAATGTAGCGTGTAGCAGTGAATATTTGACCATCCTCCCAAAAAAATATTCCTATGAAAATCTGGCCCCAAATGCTGACATGATGTAAATTAGCATATTTTTATTAAAGTTAGTAGAACACCAAGGGCAACCACCAGTCACTGAGTAGCAGATACTGCATTCTTTTTCTGTATTTTTTTCTTCTTTCTAAAATATCAGGGATTTCAAGCTATTGTCCTGAATTCTTTCTTTCTTTCTTTCTTTTTTTCCATTTCCAAGTGAACTATCATGAATTATACTTCGTTACCAACTGTTCTTTGTCACTAAACACACAACAAGCTGTTTTGCTTCCTGTATTCTGGAATACCACATAATAACTTGTTCAGTAAATAGATTCTGGTTGTGCGTTAAGTGATACTTATTTCATTTGTCTTCTGACCATCTTTTGAAATAACAGAATGATAGAAATAAGGCTAGATGGACTTCAAGAAGTCATCCTGTTCACCCAATACCTCAGACAAGATCAGCTGTAGCTGATATATTACTGATATATTTGTCTAAAACATTCTTAAAAACTAGCAAAAAGGAAATTCTCAAAATCTCCCCAGGCAGTCTGCTCTAGAGCTTCCTTAACTCTACAATCAGAAAGTTTTCCCCAGAGCCTAACCTAAATATCTTTCTTTTCCTGAGTTTGAGTCCTTTACTTATTATCCTGTCTACAAAGGGCATTGTGAATAGATAGCGTTTTAACTCTGTGACAACCCTGTAGAAATTTGAAGATAGTTTCCTTTGTGATTGAAGAAAGCCCATTCTTTCAGCCATGGTACTTCCAAACTTCTGGTTGCTATTGTCTTTGTTCTCCATTTTCCCTCCAGCAGGGTAACTCCTGATGTTCCATCTTTAACATTCTTAGGCCATACTAGTGCTGCTCAGAGGGGAAGGGTTAGTACAGAATCACATAATCACTGAAGCGTTTCAGTTGGAAGGGCCTTTTAAAGGTTATCTTTTCCAACCCCCCTTCAGTGAGCAGGGACACCTACAGCTAGAGCAGGTTGATCAGAGACCCATCCAGCCTGACCTTTAATGTCTTCAGGGATGAGGCATCAACCACCTCTCTGGACAGCCTGTTCCAGTGCCTCACCATCCTTATTGTAAAAATTTTTTTCTTATATCCGATCTAAATGCACAGTGATGATATTAGAATATATAAAATATGCTGGAGTTTCTTGCACAGACACTAAGGTTGGATGAAAGGAAGTCTGCACTCACAAGAATAAACCAGTATAAATAAATATTTATACTGATAATGTAGTGTGATGGTCTTCTCCAGACTGAAATCATCAATGTAATCTTCCACAGATTTAAGCAATGAAAAGAAATCATGTTCTGTGGAAGGAAATATGTAACTCAGACATATTTTTTTGAGAAAGCTAAGAACTCTTATCAGCTTTGGATGAAGTCCTGGAAGGGAGACTGAGGAGAAAAAAGAGAAGTCCAAAATCTGGAGACCTAAGCAGGCACACTGAATTCTCAATTCTGCATCTTGGGACTGGGGCTCTGGAAGCAGAACTGGCATATCCAACTGATCTGGGATTGAATCAATCCATCTACCATTTCCCTACACCTCTTTGAAGTATGTAAGTTTGAACAGGTGAGGAAGATTCCTCTTTCTTTAATTCTCTTACAGTGATTCCCTGTGTAGCCTGGGTGCACCAGCTTTATATCCTAGGGTTTGGCCACCAAAGGGTAAAAGAAAGCATGAATACCACACTAGCTTTTTCAGACATGGTTTGTGAGAGTGCTTGTGTGGAAAATACTGACATATTGTACTCCACAGTACTCAGCTTGCTGAGGTGAAAAGGCAAAAGTAGTACTTTTTACAAAGTAGGTCAAACAGCTGTAAAAATTTTCAGTTTTTAATATTGTGTGGATGAAAAGATAGTATATGTTAAGCCTTCATATAAAAGGAAGACATCCTGAGCAAATACCTGACCATACTGAGGTTTACAGCATGTCTTCCTACGTGCCCGAATTGCTCATTGATTTGCTACACATTAGGCACTTGAACTGTGCTTATTTTTGAATATAAAGTTGAATTCATTTTCAGGATCAAATGGATAGCTAATATATACCTTTCATATAGAGAATTCAGTAAATATTTAACTGAATGACTTAGGAAATTTTTTCAGAGGACTGTATTCTGTGCTTGTAATTGTATCTATCACATATCATTAATTTCTACAATACTTGTAGAGTATGCCCTATTCTTGAGTTGCTTCACTGGTTTTTATCCCTCCTTGGTCCCTTCACACCTAAAATCTTATAGTGCTGAAAAGACAGTAAGTGTGTGCTGTTTGAATAACAGAAGCTGAGATATCATTGAGATGTGCTCTGCATTTATTCTTTTTGTTAGTGAATGTGATAATAGAAGTATATTGTGTTAAAGAACTAATTCTTTCATACAAGACAACTTGTGATATAGACTGTCCAGCTTCAGTGTATGATATTACAGCTAATCAAGTGTTTGGGTTTCCTCTAATGCTGTGTTTTTGCCCACAGGTAATCTTTGCAACTAGCATGAGACTGCATTGCATGACATGGAAACATTCTTAAAAACATCTCAGGGACAGACTTAATTACACATCACCATGACTCTTAGAACAAATTATACATATTTTATGTAGCCCAGGTTACCATAGTAAACATTTTCCTCTTTAACAGAGAATAAAATGAAATTGAGAAAAGAATATATGTGAAACTTGTTTGTAAGGAAAGCAACACAATCTTACCTACGAAATGTGACAGTTTCAAATGTGACATGTGAAACTGTCATATTTCATTGCTAGTAAATAAACCTCAATACTTCTTTCCATTAAACCAATACAAAGAAATCCAATAAACTTAAAATATGCAAATTCCTTAAGTGCTCTATAGTTGAAAACAGCTATGCCACAAGCACAGAAAAAAGTATAACACATCATGCAAACACAATGCTTGATACAGCTAGCATGGAGACTTGAAGCTTAGTGTTCACCTTTTAAAATGAAAATTTCAGAGTAACACCATGGAGTTTCATATTTTGTCTTCCAGTGTTCTCACTTATCCCTGTGATATTAGCAATCAGGCTAGGAACTTAGCTTAGGATCTGAAAGTGCTGGTTTTATTCCTTGCAAATGTATTGCTCCTGGCCTTGAATGCTTCCACGGAGGGGGAAAGAATTGCAAAATTTGAATGTAAAGAATTTCTTCCTACTGTGAGAGTGATGACACTGGAACAGGTTGCCCAGTGAGGTTGTAGATGCCCCTTCCCTGGAAGCATTCAAGGCCTGGCTGAAGGGAGCTCTGAGCAACCTGGTCAGAGGGAAGTGTCCCTGCCTATAGCAGGGGTTGGAACTAGATGATCTTAAAGGTCCCTTCCAATCCAAACCATTCTGTGATTCTATGATTTAATTTGATACACTTTGACTGTGTAAATCACTCTCTGCCTCACTGTAGCTCCAGAAAGTAGTGCCTCAAACTTAACACAAGGGCAATCGCAGAGAACTGGATTTTATAGTTCAGCCTGAAGAAATTACACCTGCCATAAAAAGGCAAAAGCAACACTAAAACTTTTCTTTAAAGAATTGCTCTGTTTAAGCTCACTGTGATGAGGGCCTGTTTTTCAACCCAAAGTGTTAAAGGATTGACTGGCACACTGAAGGGTGGAAGAAGACTCTTGACAACTCAGTTTGTCTTGGTGAGTGAAGTAGCGTGATGCTACTTTCAAATAGAAGTATATTTTCAGGGTATTGCATCTAAATGATCCTGGAATTAGCACCAGCTACTAAGGATTTTATGCTTGTATTAGTCAATATTAATGACTTTGGTACAGGCGAGTTCAGTACAACTCAGGAATAGCATCACTTGATTTCTCTTCAGGAAAGCATAACTTACTTTATGTCATGACTAAAATTGATTTGCTGGCTGTGAGTAAATTGTAGAACAAATATTCTGAATGAGTGAGGTTTCCTACAATCTATCACTTCAATATCCCTGGATAATTTTGGTGTGTTTATTACATTGCCTACATGAGAGTTTAATTTGTATGTTTTTATTCTGAATAATATATCTTTTTTATTTCTTGTTATTAAGTGTTGAAGCATGCTGTTTTAAGCTGCTGGCAGAAATCACTCTTCACCTATGAACATACTTGGACTTCATCAATGGATATAGCTATATCTATAGAGTTTGCAAAAACAGTGCCTTATTTTGGTTTTGTGTCCTTTTGATTGGAAAATGTAAATTCACTATCCTCATTACCATTGTATTCAAGTCTGTGTTAATGAGATGCATTGTCTCTGTCTCTGGTTGGTAGGAATGTTCCAGAGAGTGTATTTTCATGTATATGACAGAAACAAGGGGAAAGCTATTGCTGTAATTATTATTATTTTGCAAGATCTAAATCTTTAATCTGCCGCCCCCAGACAAGACATTTTTGAGTTTGGTCAGTTTACTTTCACTACATTCCTTGAGTTTAAAATAAGGAGGCGTTATCAACCAATCCAGAGAATATTATGAATTGTTGCAGTCTCTTAAGTCTTTCACAGTAAACTTAGAATATAAACAATAAAAACAGATAAATAGAGGAAATGTCAAACTGAATTCTGGGTAATGATCAGATCAGCATGCTTTTATACAATTTCCATCACTTTGAATTTTAAATCACCTTTTAAAGGGCACTAAAGCATTCTTGCAAATTAGTCTGCACTCCAATTAATGCACCCAACATGACAATAAGACCAGTTTCAGCTTGGCTAAGCAGACCAGTCAACCAGGAGGATGTGACTTGAGGACTTGGAGAGCCTGTGCCTCCACCTTCTTTTCCTCTCTCTTCACAGCAGCTTAGGTCCAATTAGGCCAGTTAATCTGCCTAAAACCATTGGAAGGGAAGGATTTCTCTAATAAAGATGAAGCATAGTCTGGGAAGACGTACAAATTGAGTCTACTCTTTTCAAAAGACAGAAAATTCCAAGATTTTTCTCCTTCTTATATCTTAAAAAGGTACTTCTTTTGGTTGAGACTGAACTGTTTTTGTTCACAAGCATTTTAAGTTTAAGAGATCTTTTTGTGACATTTGTTAGTATGTAAAGGATTTCTTTTTTTTCTATTTATTTTTCATACTGTGCTCACTTTTGACATCCATTAAATTTTATAAGACTAGACTGCAAGCGGTAGTGATGAGAAATGCCAGGTTGCATTACAGGAAAATGTTCATAAATAGAAATGACTTTGTGTTTTTCAATGAAGAACTAAATAATATGTGCATGAATATATAGGTATTTGAGTAGCCTAATCTGCAATTTTGAGAAGAAAATTGAAGAAGGCTAAAAACTTTGTAAATATATGCATGTACACTGAACATATTTTAAAAAATAGAAACAGAATTCTTGCAGAATGGATAAACCATTTTACACAGTTTCACCAGCTTCAGAAAAATAAGCAGTAAACCATCTAAGTCTTCTTTATCATTATCACTGCTGCATGGGAACCACATTGTATACTCACAGCTCATTCAGAACTTTTTCATTACCATTGTGCTTCGCTGATATTAGTTGATTAAGTTTTCTACACACAATTCCCAGATATTTCAAAAAAATCAGATGAGAAACTGTTGTTCAGACACACACACACACACACACACAAAAAGTATGATTGGTTTTGGAATTAATTCCAATTCTTCTCAGAGAACTCATCCTGATTTTGACTGCTACTGTGAGTTCTTTTAATGCCCTGAAACAGGATTTGGGACAGGGCAGAGAAAATTTAGTGTACATGTCCACCCCACTAGTTTTCTGTTTTCTTACTCTTCTTTTTTTTTTTTTTTTTTGTTTTGATATTTTCAAAAAAGAAATTTTGTTACTTATATACATTGACTACATTATATATTTTATATGTAGCCCAATTCCTCTTTGCTCAGCGTGACTCATGAAAGCCTAAAGGGTGGACACTCTTGTTTTAGTGAGTGTAGTTCACCAACTGAATCCAATGCACTGCAGCAAAAAGTAAGTATTTGAGTTCCTGTCGAAACATATGACTTATCAGAAATGATTGGAAGGGTTACAAAAAAAAAATACAGGAAAGGACTGAAACTTCGTGGAAAAAAAAAAAATAATGATGTAGAAATTTAATGATGCTGTGCGGAACTTTACCTAAAAACATAGAATTTTACAGTCATTGTTAATAAATCTCATTCTTAAATAGAAATTCTTGTTTGTCTTTCCTCGTCAAAGGTGGCTGTTTTTTGAAAATAAATATCTTTCTACAGGAATTTTTTAACCAATTTTTCCCCATTTTTCATCAAATGAATTACTGAAAAAGCTAAAAATTTGCTAATCTAAATCGATTTTTTCTTTTTCTCTCTTTTTTTTTTTTTTTTTTTTTGCAATTATATTATCTTATAGTTCCATGTAACTTGCAGTATATAGTTGCTTTGAGCACCAGCAAGTCAGTAGCAAAACTTAATCATGTATGGGCTTGGCAATCTGGCAATCTTAGATAAGTTCGGTTACAGGTAAGCTATACTGAATTGTTAATAATAATTGTTAATTAATAAATTGAAGGCAAATATATGAACACTAAGGGTTTTGCAAAACTGACCAATTCAAATATTTTCAAGATGAAAATAAGTATTAACTCTCCCGGTTCCCAAAGAGGAGCTCTGTTCCAGAATTAGAGAAATGGTGAAACTATGGTGAGAAGAGTTTAGCACCTTACGTGGTGATATATATGATATAAAAAGCTGGAGTCGAAACTTTTCTGTTTTGGCAATTTCCTCAGCGTCCTTGACTCTGACTTAAATCTGTTCAAGAATCTGCAAGAATTTCTTTTTTAGTGTTACTGCTCTGTTCAAAATAAAACTAAAGATTTTTCTGCTCTTTTGTCCAACAAAAAATCCACGAATGCAATTATATTTGTAACAGGACACTTATTTAGTGATTGTATCATATTCCACCCCATCTCTCTATCTTTCTCAGCAAAGACAGAATTTTCAAAGGTTGCCATTTCCATGCTTTTTAGGCATGTCAAGGGACAGTTCTGGGCACACCATCAATTCAGCCACTTAGCTGAGCAGATGGACTACCTGAACCTCCCCATGACTCTTCACACTGCTACCTGTTAGAGCTGTGTTGAGAAGGCTTTCTCCAAACCCTATCTGAACCTAGTTGCATACTTAACTGCCCCAAAACAGAATGTTCTTTCAGGTGGAACAGGGCTGAATCTAAATACTTCACCAGAAGGGAGCAATTAATGGTACTAGTCAGCTATTTTTTATTTGTTGAGCTGCATTTACGAGTTCCTTCTTTCATCTGATTTAGCCCCGGTACACCTGATAAGAGAGGTTTCTGTAGTCCTGTTGATATCGTGCTCTGTATCTGCAAAGCTCATGTTCTAAAAACGTCCAAGACAAGCCAGACCCTCTAAAATTCCACATACATCCATTTACCAATAGACGTTGATTGCTAAGCCTTGAGATCCCCATACTACTATGCCAGCTATGCCAGTTTTGCTGCTTGCTTCACAGATGCAGTTGGGTTCACTTTTTTTTTTTTTTTCATTTCATTTGTCTTTCACACCTTATTCAAGTAGTAGCTTTGTTTAAACAACGGCTGAAGAACCACAAAGAGGCATGAAGGTTGCAGATGAAAGAACAGAGAACTTTGATTTAGAAAATAAATTTAGGACAAAACAGTGGGAATATAGGAGCAAGAAAATATACTTGGAAATGAAGGTACCATCATAAATTAAGAGAAATGAGAATAAGAAAACACTCCTAGAAAAGGTGAGTAATAATCTAGCAAAAAAAGAATGTCATAAGAACCAGAAGAGTAAATAATTACTAACAGGGAAATATTCAATGTGTGACCAATCCGTAGTTTTAATTTGATTTTGTCCTGTTTATCCAGTAATTCACACATGCTTCAGTTTGCCACACTTTTTGCAAGCTGCATAAAAGAGATCAGTAGCATTCTCTGGCAGGGAGGGAGGATGATGAGGATGGGCAGGAGTGTGATATTACAGAATAGAGTCTCCATTCAACAAAAACATTTCAGTGCCCATTCAAAGCTTTAATGCTTTGCAGAAAGTATTTCTGGATTTTTAATTGCATCCTATCTGTCATAAATTACTAGACTGCAAACAGTTGTTTTTTCCATTTCTCTTTTCCCTGAGTTCCCTGTGAGTCAGTAAGGTAGGATTGTTGGAGTGTTAACAAAGGGTTAATTTACAAATTATATTTTATTATTTTTTTTCTTGCATTCTCTATCAAATTGTCTTTATTAACTGATCTTCCTCAGGTTTTATTTAAAAAAGAAAATGAAGACAAGAATGAAAGGAATGATGCAACCTTATTTATCAACCTATAACTGAGCCTGTAGCTGTTCCTTTACTGCTATCAGTTACACTGGTCTTTGTTTCCCTGTGAGTCAGAGATACAACAGTGTTGAATAAAACCATGCGTAAGTCTGTTACAAACAGGAAGAAAATAATTAAAATAATCAAAGGTCAAGTTTATAAAATACTTCATGGATGACTGGGAAAATCAGATATATATGTGTGGTTCCAGAATCCGAAAAGAGCCTACTGTACAATATGTGAAGGTGTAACAGAAAATGTGGTATAAAATGAATGGAAAGACATGAAAGAAAAATGTTCCAACTGCCATATCTATACCTAATTACAAATAGGAACTATTGCATGAAATGTAATTAAACTTTTGGATAGATCAAAGCTTTTTTTCTGCAATAAAAAAGGAGATATTCTACTGTATATTTAAATAGCCTAACTGAATTTTATGAGGGAATAGCATGAGTTCTATAAAGCAAAATTGAAATAATACAAGAGAGGCACTATATGATTTGCCTTGTGCATCCACTAGCACAAGCATGATGCAAAAATGTAATTATATCAACTAATAAAGAAAATTAACTGAATGAAAAAAATACTAAATATCATCTAAAAACTTAAGTAAGAGGTCTAATATATTGCATACGTTATTTGCGTTCTGAGTACATTTATGAATAAAATGACTGCTGCCAAGCTTCAGTTCCCATTCAAGAAGAGGCTGCCACATTTTGCTTTCTGAGCATTCCTTCTGAGGTGTTCCATGTTAGGGAGTGCAGTGGTCTGAGCAAATGCCTCTGGGATGGTTCTACTGCTTCTGACTGCTCTGCTTCAGGACAAGCTACTGGTTTGCTGCACTGCAGACACATCATCTGGCCTCTCTGTGCTTCAGTTGGTTGTGATGAAAAGTTGTGAAAAGCAAGAAAGCAAGTCAGCTGAGGGCTCCTACTGAAAATCAAAGGTACTATTTGAGCAAAGCATTGACAAAGAGGTCCATTTTGTATTTATTTACAAGAAAATTCAACTAATGAGTACTTTCTTCAGAAGCAATTGGTGGATGTTGATAAAGAGCATTTAGAACATAAATGCATGAAGTGCAGGAACGCTGGATGCAAAGATGGCAGGATACAAGTTATATGCTTACAGAACTGCTGTAAGCATTCATTCTGCTGAATAAAACTGGTAAGAGAAAAACTGCTAACTCACTTAAATCAGAGAAAACCACTGAATTAAAGCCAATGGAAAGACAGGGCTGTGCAAAAAGCAAATCTGTAAGCAAGAGACAGATAACATAATACGCATTTAAGCTGGAAGAGACTGTTGATGTTTGCATGTAAATAAAAAAGGATTATAATACTGACATTCTGCCTATATCATACATATGATTTAATATTTTGCTAAATTACATGCTTTTGTAGATTTATAAAATGAAGATTTTCTGAATAACCTGTCACAAAAGGATTAGTAATGTTTGACGGGAAAAAAAAAAAAAAAACATTCTAAACAATGTTTTTCATTTGTAACCTAAACAAACTTACATTTCAGGTGACTAAGTCAGTACTGAAAGACTGTTTTGGATATGAGATTGTGAAATTACAGGAACCACTATTTCATAATGAAATGAGATAAAATAATAAATAATTTTGGTTTAAAGTGAAAAATACTTTGCAAGTAATTATTCTCAGCTTATAAATGATGCCTCTCTATAACCAACCAAGCATATAACAAGAAGATGAAGACGAGGCTTATTTTCACTTCATTTCACTTCTTTGTAATTGACAAGCTCTCACTGGGTGTCAACTTTAAAAGATGACAAATCCCAAATCTTATAGGACTCAATTCAATAGTTCACCTCTCTAGATTAATTGCAAATTAATCTACATTTTCAAATGAATCAAGCATGAAATATAAGATGACATCTATATTACAAAAATATTAATTTGCTTGTCTTTTTTCAAGATCCAAAGAAGCTTTAAAATATTCATTTTGTTATGAAAATGCATAGGAATATATAAATGCTCAATATTTTCTATTTCTGAAGTTTACCTCTCTATTTTCATATTTTATTCCAGTGTGCATCAGTTTCCTACTCAAAAATATACCTATTTGGCATTTGATATAGAACGGTAATTATACTTTATTTAATTATATAGCTTTAACTGACATAAACTAAAATACCTGAAAAATGTGGCAGAACTAAACAAATAAAAATAAAATTTTAAAAATCGAGTTATATTTTCCTCTTCTCCCATAACGATAGCCAGTTTCCTGTGATGACTCTTCACATTCAAAATTGGTGTTGGAACTGGTTCAAATACGGGCTGATTCTATGAAAATCAAAAGCATAAAGGAAATCAGAACCCTTTTCTAGCTGTATTCTTTTCCTGACACACTTAGAAACTTAATATGGCACAACTTTCTTTACTAACTAAAAAATCCAAAAGCAGATTTCTTCCTAACATTAGTCCTTTTTCCTCCATGCAAAAATTAAATGCAAATGACGCTTTTCAATCAACATGTGGAGCATTTGCAAAGATTCTTAAAACTTGACGTCCAAATCATGCCTCTCAGGAAGTTAGTTCAGCCCTCTCTTGGAGAGTCATTGCACTACCACTGTGCATCTGAGCTTTACAGTGTTTTGACATTCTCAATACATGGCATCTCTTCTCAAAACAGAAAATGTATCTGTTGTACTGCTTCTTTAATTGCAGAGGAACACTCTTGATGCTTACTTAGGGACCAGTTTTCTGAGTAGTACTCTCTGCCCTTGCTTACTGAATTAAATGCTCACAAATTAAATGAAACAATTAGACCATCAGTATGAGTTAGAATGTGAGCTTTCAAGTGTAAAAGTAATAAAATGAATTACACATACAATGTATGTGTTGAATAATCTTTTGTTAAAAAAAATCTAATTTTGAAGAACATTCTAAATTCCAAAAAGAGGCTTTTCTTCTTTCTTTTTTTTTTTTTTTTTTTGACCATGGCTTTTCCACACCAGCAAAGTCTGCTTCTACTATTCACAACAGACTATATTTTTCTATGTCTTTAATACACCAGCTATGTAAAAAACAAAAGGCATTTTGTAAATTCACACAGTAGTATGGAAGAAAAAGAATATGAGATTGAATGGAAAGGTCATGTAATGCATATTTGATTATTTTCTCAGATTTTCCATAAAGTTATCCAATTCAACCACAAATTTTGTCTTAAAAAAAAACCCTTGCTAATGTTTTTGCAACTGAGTTGGTACTTGTTTTCTTTAACTCGTTCTTTAAATACTCTAAGTACTTCCCCTGGAAAGTTGATGAGAGGCAAACACCGCCATGCAAATCAGAATACATAAGAACAAGTACAGAGACAAGGCAGGACCAAACACAAAAGTCAAAAATCCCTTATTCTTCTATTTCTAGTCTCCACTAAAGCAACAGCAAGAGGTTGTTGGGCACAACACTGCTTCATATTTAATAATTAAACCTGTTTTAGATAGTAATATACCTTCTAACTTCCCTTTTCAGAAAGAAAGTCTTACTAGCCTTGTTACCAGCTGATATCCATCTCGTACAAAAAATCATATGCTCCCTCGAGCCACCACTTGCTGTCTATAATGAAGTTGCAGGCAGATATATAGAGATGTATGCCAGGTGTTTCTATGATTATCTCTTCTACTGTGATCTTCCATAAACTAATACTTCTAACCTTTTCTCTGTTAAAATATGTGAACAAATCAGTTCTTTTCCTCTCCCACACCCCTTCTTTTTCTGACTCCCTCCTTCAGAATATTTCTGATTTACTCTCCACTTTTTTTTATCATTAAAATCACTACCAAATTCATTTCTGTCTATTGCTTCTGTACATCCTCTTGAATGCTTTGCTGATATGCCAACAGAATGTCTAAGAAATTTTAGAGGGATCTTATCAGTCACTTTATCATCAGATGCTTACTAACCCTATGTTTGGTCTTCAGCGTACCAGTATCAAAAGCCATCTTGATGTCCAAGTAGATTATGTTTGTTGCTTCACCCCTGTCAGCTCTCATTGTCACTTCCTCAAACAAGTTAATAGCATTTGACAAGCATGGCTTCCCCTTTATAAATGTCCTGGTTGTCTTTGACCAGTCTGCACCTGTCCAAGTGTTCTCCTATTTTGTCCCTAATCAATGACCCTAGAATTTCTCCTACTTTCCTTTAGTTTTTATATACTGAAATATTTAGTTCAGCTTTCTCTAAACATTCAGGAAATGTTAGTTACTCCACATATAGCATCTCTAATATATATGTGCACATGTATTTTTAGCAACCACTGCCACAACATTCCAGAATTTAAAAAGTGCTTATTTCATGAGAAAGGGAGAAATGTTATATACAAATATATATACAAAGGAACAGAGCATCCTTTTTAAAAGAGACAGTGAATCAAATCTTTTATGTCCAAATCACTGTCCTGCCTCTGTAAATCCTCGTCATTTGGTAGTGGGGAAAGGACACCTTTGAAGATGATCTCTAGTTTCTGGTGCAACATGGAGTAGATTACTCCTGGCAAGTCAAATATATTATCTTGTGTCTGAAATCCAACTACGTTAAAATAGTATTGAAAGCTGATAGTTTCTGACTGTTAGTTTCTCAAGCTTTGGTAGATTTCACAGAAATGTATTTTATTGCATGTTACTACGGCTCAGGTTCCCCGTATTTCCTGAGGGCTGTCTCATTAGCAGGGTATGAAATTAATCTTCTAGGTAGAACAATGAACTTAATAGCAAGTGCGGGTGGAGGATGATCCATAGAAAGAAATTCTGCAAGTCTAAATTTCAGTATTAGCAGTGCTTGTGTCACTCTCATACTACCACAGCTCACAAACACAAAAACACCATTAAGGATTTAAATGTTTGCCTTATTTCAGAGAAAAGACACAGTTACTGTCACCTTTTTTGGTTGTACTGCATTTATAGTGGCACAATTAAACCTTCTGGCAAAATGACATCTGAATACTATTTTTGCTAAATTTAAATGATAACTCCTTCACTGTTACTCCTTTTAATCTCATCCAAAATTTATTTCCAGTCACTCTGAAAAAAAATTAGAGATGGATTCAGATCTTTCTTGGGTGCAATCTACAGAGAATATAAGAAGGTTCATTTCTGTTTTATGCTTCTTCAGGCCACTATGATAAAACACTGCATCCATAAACATTTCTGAATATTCCTTTAGCCCTTGATTTCTTCTAGCCCAATGCCTTCTCCATGAGCCAGGAAGATCTCAAGATATTTTTTAAAATAGTCTCTGAAGGATTCACACCTACTATCAGTTAAAAAGATAGTAGCTCTTGAAATGGTAAAAAGCCTGTCTTTTTCATAAAGAGCAACTACCCTTGCATGAAGAAGCAGCTCCTTCTGCCTTCCAGAAAAAGAAACAAAACAAGAAAACAAAAACCCTACTTCCATTCTTTTTTTTATATATAATATGTAGTGTATAGTACATGGGACAGAATATATAATTAATATGTATATAGTATATATGTAATCTGCAATATATAATGCGTAACATTAATATATAACAATTTAATGTCTAGCATGTTCTTATCTTTTCATGTTCTCACCTACCTCCACTTAGATGGCTAGTTAATTGCTAAGCAGTTAGAAGATGTAAATATCTAGTCTGTAGGTGCTAGATATAAAGAACCAAAATATTTTCAAAATAGTGTAAAACCATTTAATTTTTTTTCTTTGTTTAGAGAGTGAAAAGTTCTCCTCTTGTTTCTAGACTATAAAGAGCAAAAATCAAGAATAAATTGAACATTAGTTGGCCTTAGAGAAGCATAGGTTAAAGTCCCAAATGGGATTTGAGGATCCAAGTGCTACCATCTCCTGTAATTGCTTCTCCTATATACAAATACTTTTAATGAAATCCTCAAGAGACTAATGTTACACATCCACTGAGCTGCAAAATGTGAAGATTTATTCAACACCATTACCTCCACACGTATTCACCATTCCAAAGAAAAATGGACAGTGAATGATTCTGTATGTAGCAGATGGATTAAATAGCTGAAAGATATTCTTAAGAATTCATGTGCATTTGGTCAGCACTGTATTTCATGAAATTTCCTATTTCAGGTGCTTCAAATGGAAGGAAAAATCATGAATTGACAAGGGCTCCAGTGAACTTGGAAGTAGAAGGCTGAACCCACTACAAATGTAAGGGAGAAGAGAGTGGGTGTCATAGCTGCATGAGAGAATACAAAGAAAAACAGAACTGTAAGTTACTGAACTCGTGTATAATGATACTGGAGCTGGAGTTCACCTTTGCCCACCAAAGACTGCAAACAGTAGAAGTAGACTCTTAGACCTACAAGGTCAGCTTAATCATATATTATTTCTATACAACGCTGTCTAAATATTATTAAGACATATTACCACTTGTATAGGTTATTGTGGAACTTCTCAGAGGAATTTCAATGACTAGTTCATTATAAGGAACCTTACTCAATTCTTAATCTGTAGTAAGTTTTCCATAGAGTGTGCAAAGGAACATTTATGTCCATATGTCCCATTATGTCCATTTATGTCCAGGATTGGATCATTTCATAAGTCCATCTGTTGCTCTCTGATACAATACAATAATGAATGTGTTTATTTTTGAACACATTTTAAGTATTCAAAAGCTCTGTAAATTCTATTTAACTTTTATTCAGGAATGCTACTGTAAACATGTTTTATGTTCTTTATAATGTATAGCCAAATGTATAAAGGCATAATAGGATGTTTTCAGAGATTCTCAAAACCAAAGATGAGTTTGAAATTAATCATATATGTTTAAGATACAAAAAATAACACTTTCAAGGGAATTTGTTAGACCTTACACTGTGTTATACACGTAATCTCTCAATTGCAATTTGTGACATTAACAGTTAACCCAGTTCCATCCCTTTGCCATGGACAGGGTTGTTACCCACCAGCTCAGGTTGCCCAGGGTCCTATCCAACCCAACCTCGAAAGCCTCCAAGGATGGGGCATCCACAGGTTCTTTGGGCAGCCTGTGCCAATGCCTCACCACCCTGAGTAAAGAATTTCCTCCTAATATCTGGTCTAAACCTCTCTTCTTTTGGTTTAAGACTGCTCCCCCTAGTCCTATCATTATCCGCTCATGTAAAAAGTTGGTCAAGATCAATGTTGCTCAAGAGTACGTCAAGGATAAATCTGTTCAGAGATATATTTAGCCCCTTTTTGTGTGGTATGGAAATCTAATGGCTCTTTTTTTTTTTTTTTTGTCGTTAAAGATTATGAAATATTTCTCCTTCTAACAATGTTGTTCTAAAATTATGTTTGTTCCAAAGAGTGAAATAATTAGAACAGCTCAGTGAAATAGATACACAAATCATTTAACAACAGCAGATGTATCATCCAGTATCATCTGTGAAGTATTTCTAATTTTTTTTTTAATTATTTAACTAAATTACCCAAGGAAAAAGAACTGAACACATTGTTTCCTAATGCCAGTTAGAAGCAGTTTGCTAAACTATCTTTCATTTTCAAGATTTGGTTTGACTACAAGTAACAATACTCAAGAAACCCACACACTTGCAAAAATCTAGTCATAGTCATATAACCTACATTAAAAAAATTAACCTGGATCTCACCATTGGTAAAAATTAGAATTTAGAATAAGAAATAAAATCTAAAAGTTAGATCATAACAACTATGGGTAAAACTGTGAGGAACCATGTAAAATCAATAACTATGCAAGTCTAAGCTCTACACAGCAGAATTTGCTATTGCAGTTTACTAGGGTTTATATATTTACAGCATAATTACATAAAAAACAATTCTATTTTAAACTTATCACAATTACAGTGGTGAAACAGAGGAAGAAATTGATATTTCCTAATGGCTTAAATTGGAAAGTTTGAATTTGAGAATTTAAATCTAGGCCCTTCTTGTCTAAAAAGAAATATAAGTAAGAACAAGAAAGAAAAAAAGATAAGCCATTATAAGTTTTGCCAATTATTTTGTCACAAAATAGCTGGAAAATATGCCCACTCAGAAAAAAGAAAAATACAATTAAAAATAAATTTAAAAAAAAAAAATTAAAATGAATTTGTTGTTCCTCGAGGTAAAAGGTTGGTAAATAATCATCATTTTTATTGTTAATAATTTGAATAATGATTTGGGTAATTTTCATAACAGGAATTGATGAGGCCATGTTGAAATGTACTGTATACAAGGCTTTCCTAAGCTAACAGCCCCAGTCTTATAACTTCAGCTCACAAGAAGAGATTCCTGACATTTACAGGGCAAATGAAAATTACTCAGGTTTTGTCTGGGATGAAGGATCAGATAAAATATTTGCTGGTTCAGAATCTAAACAGTGCCAGATTCCAAGTGAATTTGATGCATTTTATATTTGACCTATTTACATGGGAGTGGCAAAAGATGGGGTACGCAGCCTTTTTGTTTCAGCACAGTTAATGTATCTTTTTTGTGAATATTTTGTTGCACATCAGAAACAAGTATTATTTTATACGTTATATGGAAGACAATCAAACTAGCTTTACTGGATGAGTAACATTATGATAGTTCCTGCAGTAGTAATTTTTTTAGCAGGCTTTTACAAAAGCTTATTTAAAATGTGGGCTTTTCTTTCTGCTGCTCCTGTAGGTGATTTCTGCAGAACATCTACTGATTTTCTTTCAAAATGTCATTGAATCACCAGGGTTATTTGTTATGTTTTCATTTACTATAGTGTCATTTTATTTCAGCGTTGTCATGTGAATAATAGGCAATCAGGGCTGAAACTTTTCAAAATTGCAGCCCTCTAGATGTTACAATTAAATCAATTACAAACCCAGAATAAACAGTTTTTAATCACATCAAACATTTCGGCTGCATTATACTATTCAATTCTGTTATGATGGAAATCTAAAGTCCATAGAGTACTTCAAGAAAAAGTACTAGCATTTGCACAAAACTCCCGCTTAGCCTGATTAATAAACTGAAGCTCAGAAAATGATGTGCATGAAAACAGCTGTTCTTGCCAATAATGACATTTTATTTTCAATTTTAGTACTAACACTATGTCATTGTAAACAATACTTAAGTGCATTATGTAAGTATAACAACAGTGACACGACATAAAACAAAATGTACCACATTCAGGAAGAATCAAAGGAAACAGTGCTGAGAGGAAGGCAATTGTAGCTGTGCAGCAGCTGGTGATGAACCATTGCCATCATGAAGAGGAATGCAAGGCATAGCAAAACAGTGCTGCCCAATTATGCCATGCAGATGTACTGAAAAGTAAAACAAAAATTGAACATAATCCAATGACATGGCTTTGACTGTATAGTGTTTTATACATGGGCAGGCACAGCCAGCAGAAGAGCTTTGTAGAAAAAGATAAATATGACAAAGCCCTATTTGTTGTTTATAACATGATATTCTGAGTTCCACCTTTTCAATACAGGTAACCATGTACATGTAGCACTGAATTACACTGGTTGTTTTCAAAAACATAGCTTCGAAGATGCAATGTTTAAAATCACATCTTTCCATTTCTTAATGGAGAAATTTATCTGCCTAAATCAGATTTTGAGCGATTCACATTTTAAATCTTCATATCAGTGCTCTCCTGCCTTTTTTTCCCCTTGAGTGTCATGTATTTTTATAAAAAGGGATATCATAATTTTCATTTACCACCATTTGTTGTTCTTATTTTGGTACATTCAGAGAACAGCTTAATCTGTGATCTGTAATAGTAACACCAATGACAGGCACTTATACTCAGCAGCAGTGAAATTGTCAAAATAATTCCTTGTTTTATTTAAGGATCATGGTGAACACTGAGAGTTCCAGTTTGGGAAATATTCCAAAACATATTGGCAAACTGAAACACTTCATGTATATATAATGGAAGTTGTCCTTTATGCGCGTGAGTAGAATTCAGGCAAAATGAACAGGATGTTTTTGTGTATCCTTTGAGTCCAAATGCTACAAAGATTCAAGAGACATTGGTAGCTGTTAGAGACAAAGAGAAATTCATGTCAGCAGGAAGAACATAGCAGGTGAATTTAGCTGTGTAGTTGTCAAACCTAGGAAGAGTCTGTATAGCAGAGTTGTCCACTTGCAAATGCACAGAACAGTGATTACAGAGTGGAGGCTCAGGAAAAGAGCGTTTAACTGTGTTTATACACACAAGTAATTTGTTCAGATTGCACTAACACAAAATAGGAGAATGAAAAGATAAACACAGCAACTAACTTATGGAAAAAAAAATGTTGCCACTGTTCACTCTCTAATTGGATACAATTCAAGATACCAAAACAATGAATGTAAAGGATGAACAAATGAATAGTACTACAGTATGATGAAAGGTTGAGTGAGTTGGGATTGTTTAGCTTGGGGAAGAGAACACTTCAGAGAGACCTCATTGCAATCTTCCAATACTTAAAAAGAGTTTACAAGTGGAACTGAATTTTTGCACAGGGTGATAGAGATAGAACAACGGGGAATGGATTTAAACTGAAAAAGAGAAGATTTAGGTTAGATGTTGGGAAGAAATTCTTCACTCAGAGGGCAGTGAGGCGCTGGCACAGGCTACCCAGAGAAGTTGTGGATGCCCCATCCCTGGAGGCATTCAAGGCCAGGCTTGATGGGCTCCTGGGAAGTTTGATTTAGTGGCTAGCAACCCTGCCCACAGCAGGAGGTTTGGAAATAGATGATGTTGCCACATAGCATTTACTCTATTGGAGGCTATACTCCTCTTCAGGAGTGCTTTGGAGGCTTCCTTTCACACTTTTTATGTTTCTTCTCACTTGACTTCTGGCCAAATAATATTTCTTATTATATTTTTCAAGACTTTTTTATTGTTGTTTTGCAGCTGTTCTTTTGTTTTGTTCGAGTGCATTTTGTTTTTAACACACATACATATGGTTATGAAACTATAAGCCTCCAAGGATGGGCAGCAAAGATGGTGAAAGGTTTGGAGGACAAAAGGTACGGGAAGCAGTTGAGATCACTTGGTCTGTTCCGCTCAGAACAGGGCAGATTGAAGGGAGGCCTCATGGTGACCTACAGCTCCTCACAGGGGGGCAGCGCTGATCTCTGCTCTCTGGTAACAGTGACAGGACCTGAGGGAATGGCATGGAGCTGCATCAGGGGAGGGTCAAGTTGGGGGTTAGGAGAAGGTTCTTCACCAGAGGGTAGTCAGGCATTGCAAGAGGCTCCCCATGGCCCCAAGCTGACAGATTTTAAGAAGCATGTAGACAACATCTCAGAAATTTGGTTTGACTTTTGGGTGGTCTGTGAGAAGACAAAAGTGAGACTTAATGGTTCTTCCCTTCCAACTTTTAGGAGATTCTATGATTCTGTGATTCTATAAATTTTCCTGATGTACTGGATTAGGAATTATCATTGAAGAACTTTCCGGATTTTTTATCTATGTTGGAATTTCCAGAAAAATACAGAGAAGTATCCTTTGACATCTAAGGTTTTATTGCCTTGCATTTCAGGAAAAGAAAAAAAAAAATTTAACCATTGTATGGATTTTTAAAAGTTGCTTAATTAAACTTTATTACCTGAAGTGATTTCTGAAAGTAATTCCAACATATTTGGTGGAGTTGCATATACCATATGGACAAATGAAAGAACTAGCATGTTACAGAGGAAAAAGTGGAGCATAAAACTGCACACATGAATTACAGAATATACTTCATAGTTTAAGGGAAGGTGACTGTACTCACTGATAAAAATTAAAGACGTACTCATCCCATGATTATGTAATATGTAAGGGATCTGACACTGAAATATTATCATGTTGTTTCAGAAAAAAAATGGATAAACTGATCCTGCAGTTATAAGAGGTATTTAAACGTGCTAGTTATTTTGCTCTCTAAAAAAATCTCTTCCAAGGGAAAAAAATAAAAAAAAAAAAGAGGATTTTCTAATGCTGTCATTTTCCATATTGCCCTTGCCCCCTCCTCCCCCAGAATTATTGTATTTAACCATACCCTGCAGCTTAATATGTTTATTCTTGCCAGAATGCCACTCTTCCCAATGAAGTTACTTCTTAAAAGCTCTTTTGGCTACCTGAATTCCCTGTTCTCTTATTCTTTCTATTAAAAGCAAAAGCATAAGAACAAGTCTGCTGAACGTTTTCAGAGTTCTCAGTACCTTGGAGTCAATGAAATCTGGCAGGTTCCTTTTTCCTCACTTTCTACACACATCATCTACCAACAACCACTGAAGTTTTTTTTTTTAAAAAAAAAAAAAAAAGGAAGAATACATTTTCAGTGACACACTTGCAGCTAATGTTAAAACTCCCAATAACCTATACATGTATTCTGAAAGACGCAAAGTCAACTTTGGCATTTGCAGAGATACATTAACTGGAGGAAATGGGATCCTTAAAAGCCTTTCTAGTTACAGCAGCAAGACCGAAATGAAACACACTGCCAAAGAACTACCAGGTTTTGAACAGAAAAAAAGGGGCTGTATGATAGTGATAAAATAAAAATATTCCTAAGCAAATTTTCCCCCAAGTTACTGTAAATCCTGTACAAAATCCAGTGGTAGTGGGACATGTATACGTGAGCACAGAATTTACCCCCTGTGCTTGTATAATAGAAAATTAAAATGGTTAAAAATGGCACCCAAAAGATGGATGAATTTCTGAGGAAATAAATTAGGTTTGAAATTACTATTGGAACATATGCATTATACAAAAGATCATGAAATCCATTTCATCTGACATATTATACAATGAGCTACAAGAACATTTGCAACTGATAGAAGCATGTAAGATCTCATGTATTATTCTTACAATAAAGATTACTGCATAGAAGCTAGCTATTATACTTCCTATTGTGCTCTACCAAACTGAAGGTCATGAACCAGCTACATGACTTGAGGCCCTTGGTCAGGGTTTTATGTTATACAGCGTATCACAGGAGTTAACAGTCTGCTTCATATCCTATGCACATTTATTTACCTGCAACAACTTTTTCACACAAGAAATAATGAAGAAAAGGAATTAGAACACACATTTGCTGCAACTCGAGGAAAAATATATATATTATACAAGACAGAAGCCTTCTTTTACAGGAAATTTATGACTGCAGGGATAAAATAGCCCAGATTTAAATGACTGTATGTTTTCTTCAAGATTCCAAAGGAAAGCAACATATGGATGCTCTATGTTTAACATAATGAAAAACAAACGCTTAAACTCCACAAAATTCCATTTTAAAAAGCTGAAAACTACACTCAGAATCAAATGCAATATGTCCAAGAAAATAAAGACCTGACACAAGCGTGCTCTTCTATCCAGAATTATTATATCTACATGATGAAAGCAACCATTACAGCACAGTTTTCAAGCGCAAGGAAAAATCTTATATATATATGTTTTTATGTTTTTGCAGGAAGGATGAGCTTGGAAAAGACTAGTGTTCCACAGCAAGAAGAAAACACAGAAGAAAACAAGATAAAGACTGTGTGGGGTATAACCTCAGAATGTCTGCAATCTCTTTGTACAGTAAGCATTATTAGTTTGAATTCAGGATCGAGTGACAGCTGCCCTGTTTGTTTCTCTTCAGTTGCAGTCAATCAGAACCCAGTAACATGAGAAACAGACAATTCCTTCAAATCTGGTGAAGGCTGGTAGTGGGATTTTTGAATACCACTGAGCAGACACAAAGCCCTAGAGCCTTTGGAAGGCACTGTTACTGCTGGTGACAGTAGAGCACACCCCAGCAGAGCAGCCTCGGTTCCTCCTGCTGACAAACTATTGCAGCTACCTCTTTTCCTAAGCTGGAATTGCAAATAATTGTATCAGATGCATACTGTATGTGCTTAGCCCTTAGGAGTCAGCATTTCTGTTAAAGTGGGTGGTAAAAAAGCTAAATGTAACATGGCTCACAAAATGTTTGGAAACATCCACCACCTCAGGAAAACATCAAATTTAAAATACAAACCTGATTCAGTGGGATTGATGTATTGATCCAAAGTTAAATATGAAATGAGCGCAAAAAGTAAAAAAAAATGGCTAAATATGAACTGAGTACAAAGTACAAAAGTATTTTCTAAAACAGCTGCTGCTACTTTGGGACCTTATCTCCTAATGGGCTTTTAAACAGCTTACAGCAGACATGAACATAGCCACTGTAAGAAAAGGAATATTCAGTCTTTTATGTAGAAAGACTCCATACTGCAGTTTGGGATTTTTACTTGAAAGTTGCCTTTGGGCCAGGTCCTGCATCAGAAACTACATTGATCTTTTATAAAGTTGCAGAGCTCCTGACAGGTATCTATGATCTCTTCTTTTTCATAAAGGGTAAGCCTAGAAAATATTTTTTACAAGTACTCAGTTACTCTGATAGAGCAGAGGATACGTTCAAGAAGCCCTTGCGGCCTCCTCTGAACCCATGCATATGTAGTTGGAAAAATCTTTTCTCACTATGTCTTTGTGGAGTAAAAACAAATGGACTGTAGAATTTATACCTGTATGTCACAATTCTCAAATATTACAATACCAAGCACAGATACATGTTGGGTGGAGAATGGCTTGGGAGCAGCCCTGAGGAGAAGGACTTGGGGGTGTTGGTTGATGAAAGACTCAACATGAGTTGGGAATGTGCTCTTGCAGCCCAGAAGGCCAACTGTATCCTGGGTTGCATCAAGAGAAGCTTGACCAGCAAGTTGTGGGAGGTGATTCTGCCCCTCTACTCTGCTCTCATGAGACCCCATCTGCAGTACCGTGTCCAGGCCTGGGGCCCCCAAGAAAAGGGCATCGAGCTGTTGGAGCAGGTCCCAAAGAGGGCCATGAAGATGATCAGAGGTCTGCAGCACTTCCTCTATGAGGACAGGCTAAGAGAGCTGGGGCTTTTCAGCCTGGAGAAGGCTCCAGGGGGACTATAGAGAGGCCTTCTATTACCTGAAGGGGGCCTAAGGGAAAGCTGGGGAGGGACTTTTTATAAGGGCATGCAGTGACATGACAAGGGGAAGTGATTTTGAACTGGAAGAAGGTAGACTTGGGCTAAATATCAGGAAGAAATTCTTAACCGTGAGGGTGGTGACTCACTGGAACAGGTTGCCCTGTGAGGTTGAGAATGCCCTCTCCTTGGAAGCAATCATGGCCAGGCTGGATGGGGCTTTGAGCAACCTGGTCTAGAGGGAGGTGTCCCTGCCTATAGCAGGGGGTTGGAACTAGATGATCTTAAACATCCCTTCCAACACAAACCATTCTATAATTCTATGATTATCACATTCCTTTGGTAAAATCATAGGAAGCATGGATGTCAGGCTGTCTGATTTTGGTAACATGTTAGTGCGAGATAAGATTTCCAATTAAATCATGCATTTATCACATAGTGTTAGTGTAACAACAGGTTCTCTGGCACCAAGATGTGAGGATTTTATGAATACCATAAGAAATCAAATATAATATTAAAAAAGGCAAAGTGTGAGTACTAAAATATTCTAGTGCATGAGCAAAGGTGCGAAAGAGAAAATGAGGAAGTACTGGAACTACATTTTAGTGACTAATTTTTCTGATTGTGGAAAAGGCAAGTAAATTTATATAAATATGAAACATTTTGATAGTCTCAGAGAGGCCTGATCGTCACTTCAGTAGAAAAAGCTACTTTTCCATTCTTAGCATTAGGACAAGACAGTGGCTTTCACTATTACCCAGCCCTTTAGAGCAGAATTTAAGCAACCCACTCTAGGGATGAGAAGTTAGGTCTCGTTGTTGGTGTTGCATGCAGGTATATAATTTATTTAAAGTACCTCTCCACTAGGAGAAGGACTAGCATATACATTCTGTACAGTCTCATTGCTGATTACCATCACCAGATGGTAATAACTCTCAGATAGTACCAAAGCCAGTCATATCTGAGTGAGAAGGGTAAAACATTGCACATCAACCGTACCAATGCTGACTTAGAAAACCACTTTTACATGATACATCTTACGACAGCAACATGCCCAATTTATGGCAAACAAATGAGGGATTTCACACGCTGCTCAGATTTGTATATTCACCAAGAAACAATAAGGCCCATAAATAAGATTGTTTGGAAGACATTTACTGCTGTCAAACTGATAATGCGTTTTAAATCCTGGGGTTATCAAAAAAGTGCATTTTTTTTCACCATATTGTTTGACAGCTGAAATTAAACAAATCCTATTGAAGTACAAAGCTAATAGAAGGTTTACTATGTGTGTCATTAGCACCATCCATATAAGGAAACAGAAAATATGAGGTGTGGATTTTTAAAATATGATAAAATGAGAGCACTGTTAGATGCATATGAAGGTGTGACTTCAGGCCTGGCATTTTCTTATTAGAATCAAAGTGACTCTATCTTACATTGGTAAATAATCACTGTTGTGTGATTCAAGTTGACATCTTTCAAATTATTTTACCAAGCCAAAAATATATATTGCATCTGAAATATGTTTTAACTGTTACACAATCTTAATAAAATAAATGGCAGAAAATTATTACCTTACCATATACTGTTAAACTTTAAGTTCAGACACAGTAAACCTTAAATGATCAACTTATAAATTAAGTTAGAATAGATCTGAGCTATTGTTTTAACACTCTGCTATCTGTATGGATAATCTAAAAGTTAATATGCAGAATTGCTTAAAGTTTGCATCAGTGCAAAAAAAATTCTATTGTATCTCATTTTACTTTAAAAGAAGTAAAATTCAGTTAAATCAAACAGATTTAGCTGTTTCTTCTCTGAAAATGCAAGAAACAATAAACTACATGACGTCTACATGAAGCCTAGATGGCAACTTAATATCATTGGCAAAAATTATTATCCAGGGCAACTGGAGGACCATCCTATCAGTTTAGCTAGAATTCAGAAGCTTAGAAAGTGACAAAAGTTTTTTGGATTTTCAGTTAGATACAAAACATTTATGCATCTTTTGGACTGTCATTTTTGATAGGAAAGTATTTATGAAATGCTTTATCTGGAATACTTGTTTATTGCACACTCCCAGTTAATGCTTAAATGTAGCAAATTGTGGACAAGTACACAAATTCAAAATAAATGCAATATTATATTTTTCTAAAGATTTAAGTGTAAAGGCCAGCTTAGGACACAGACAAATATGGTTCATATTGTAAAGTAACTTGTTTTTAATAATTCCAACAACAGATACACAATTTCTATTATTTTCCCCAGAATATACTGTATGTTTTTTAATATATGCCTTTCTCCAATACGCTTTACTGTTCCCCTGTGCTTCTTGTCAGTTTATATCAATTTATCCTACGTTGTTTTTTGGGGTTTTTTTTTGGTTTTTTTTTTTTTTTTGGTTTTTTTTTTTTGGATTATCTTCCATTTGTTAGTTTTTGTTAGAGAGCTGCCAGGCCAGAAATACCTCTCATCTACATAAAGGGAATTTTAAAATGCTTATTTCTTACAGCTAAATTCCCTCACATCTCCAACTTCTTCTGTGTATCTGAGAAGCAAATGCTCAAGGCAGAATATGTGTGCTGATGTAACCTTTATGAAAAAGATGCAAATATTTTATAACTAGCTAGCTTGATGGATGTATTCACATGTGTGATTCTCTAGCCTATTCTTGAATTCACTTACTTCATGGCCTGGAATCAAGATCAATAAATGGTTAAAATTTGCCTGTAGTTGTTTTGTTGTTGTTGTTGTTTTTCTTCAAGCAGTACAACTCTGTAGCGTACTAATAGACACCAAAATGATTATTTGCAATTTCTCTTTAGCTGGGTTTTCCACATGGAAAACAACTAACTTCACTCATGGAAAATACAGATTCTCCAAAATTTGTAAAACTAGAAAAGAAACTTTTAGCAAAGTAAAACTATCTTAAAGCTTTGGGGAGAACTGAATGCTGTGATTGGCAACCTGCATTCTGTTACTTTCTTTTATGTTTACGTATACTTTTATCCCTGAAGCACATAAATACTGTTTGTTAAAATTCTGTTGTTATGGCAAGTCTAAGTCACTGCAAAAAAATATAAGCATGACAGGCAGTATCAGAGTAAAAGTAGCCACACACTCAAAACAGATCTTTGGAAAGCAAGTGGTCTGCATCTCTAACAAGCAGTCTTATTTTTCAAAGCTCTGTATTTCTTCTTTAACTTAATTTCTCTAAATTACACTAAATGTAAATTTATGTTGATGTTTTTGATGAAGGTAGGCATGTTTCACAAAGAAATCAAACCTTAAAAAGCTACTGTTTTCATTTTTAAACCAAGGAAAAATCTCAAATTAATATAGAGGAAAATGCTTATCTCTTATAGAGCAAAAAAAAAAAAAAAAAATCTTCACAAACGAAAAAAAAAAGCACCATCACAGGTTCATATCAAAGCATTTCTCATACTGCTTGTATACAAGCACTGTTAACTATGAACAGATGCAATAGGTCAAACTGTACGTCCATTTATCTACCCAGAAACCAGCTTCTGACAGTGACCCAAAGCAGATGTGAAAGAAATAGTACCAGGAAACATTTAATAAGCAAGCACCTTTCCCAAGTAAGAAGTCTTTGATACACAAATTACAAGTCTAATTTCATCCTGAACCCAGACTAAATTCTAACATCCACAGTGGCCCATCATAAGGAGTTCCACAGTACAGATGGAGCAATGCTTCCCTTGTGCTTATTCTTAACCTGCCACCAGCTGAATTCATTTGGTGCCATTCTTTTTCGGTTGCATGTTATACACCAACATGAGGTGGAACGGATGACAGCTGCCTACAGGATATAGATGCAAAATGTCTTTACACTGTTTTGTGTAAATGTTCACATTGTCTTCTGATAACTCCTAATAACGAGTTTAATCCTTAAGCACAGAGACGATCACAAATTTTAGGTTGTAACTACCTACAATAGTCTTGAGATCTTGCTCTTGAATGGCAATCAATGAGCAGACAAGGATCATCAATTCTATTTCTTAAGTTAGAATATATTTTTTCTTCTCTGTGTATCACTTTACATTTACAGACACTGAACTTCATTTGCCATTTTATCATCCAGTCACTCAACCTTAGGAATTTCTTTGCACTTCTTCAGTCAGCACTAGTCTTAACTACTAATAACCTTGTATCATCAGTAAAATTCCCACCACATTATTCATCTTCTTTCCAATACTGCCTACACTGAGCAGAACAGATCCCACTAGAACTTCGGTATCACCTTCCATTTAATTTTCTCCTCTATTTGTCACACTTTTTGATCAGAGAACTTCTAATGAAGCCTTTTATTTTTTTTTGGAATTAAGTAAACTACTTACTAAAAGCAACTAAATTTTTATAGCTTGTGTATTAAAGTGCCAGTGTTTTTGTTCATGAAAAATCTCTGGAGCTTGTTTCTGGTTCAGCACAAATATTTTGAGGGTATTATTCACAATTATTGCCCTTTTGCTTGCATTACTTTTAGAAGCTTCATGTAAAAATTATGGTCTAAGCAGTAAAGAAATTAAGTGTCAAGGTGGAACAATGTCACACTGTCAGTTAAAGAACGGCATGGAACCAATATAATTTTCATAAACAGCTGGAAGTAGAACTATGCTATGTAAGAACATGCATAATTTCTCTAAATGACACTTCCTACTGCCATAAGAAATCTAACCGATTGGTACTTTCACAAGTTTTTTGTCACTGAATTAACTTTGTGTGTATCTAAGTTTAAACAGGTGAGTAATTGTTGGAACTACTTATCTAGTAAAATACCTACCAAATGCCATGGTTTATTACTCAGCATTCCAAATGTACTGTGTAAAATCAGAATACAGACATTATATCCTATATATTACTGCAGCAGTGACTTGAACCTGGAGTACTGGTACTGGTACTACAGCAGCCACATCTTGTGTCTCAAAAGACAGTAAATTGCTTTCTGCTCATAGGATCCTGTCTTAGATAATGTGTCCTTTTAAGTCTCATATGGGAAGGGAAGCCAAATTATAGTATGGGGCCAATCAAAGACAGACTTTTTAAAATTTCTGCCAGATAAGTTAACGACGTATTAGAAAAGTCCTTTTTCTGCCAAAGTAGTTCTTTACCATCTATTTGTCTTTTTCTTACAGTGAAATACATATTATAGTGTGCATATGACTGCAAAACAGGGAGATAATATAGCATTACATATAAAATAATAGTATATATGTAACACTAGCAAGAATGTATGACAGGATATCTAATTTCTTAACCAATATAATAATGAAAATCAGAATGAGAAATGCTGTTTTGTCAGAAGAAAACTATGGTATTTCCAGTTCACATTCCTAAAGATCCTAAAAAAAGTATAACGAGGAAAGAAAATAATTTATTATGAAGCAACTAGATATGGGTAAAGAAAAAGCTTAATTACATCTAAGCATATTTGCAGTGATTCATGATGGCTATTTACATCAAATGATTTTTTAAATATTAAATATTAAGTCCATTTAAATGTAATAACTTGTATGGCAAATTTTCATCTTTATTTCAGAGCCTTGCTATTTTAAAATTTGTCATTAGAGCTAATAAGAAATGATATTGAAACTACACCGTACATTTAAATGAAGCATAAATCAATTATTGAAGCAAGGAATTTTTTCATCATTGTAATGATTATTGGAATAAATTTAATCTTGAGATGTTTCAGAATGAAATCTGCAATAGTAAAAAAAATTACATGGACTTAATTTTTACTGTGTGCTATTTAAATATGTTTCCCATTGGTGAAACTTTTAAGGGAACACACACACACACACACACACAAAAACCCACAGAATTTCCTAGATAATGAAATAGAAAACCTACACTGAAATGTCCTAACACGCAAGAATTCTACAGATGATTTCTCATCAAAAGATTGTAGCGGCTACTTCTTTCCCTGTCCTGCAGCCTTCAGACAGACGTCCAGACAACTGAAGTGGCCATAATCTGGTTTCTGAATTATACAGTGCATGAAGCTTAGGAAAATTTTGAAGACACTTATATACTTGTCTGCATCCCATTTGGGAGAAAACAAGACTAGCTGTGATGTGACAGCAACAATACCTGACCAGCGTATTGCTTAGAAGTGCAGTAAGGTGGATGCAAATGAGGTGCCCATTAACCATTTCATTATTCCCAGTTCTTTGTAACTACCCAGGAGGGGCTGTTCGGCCAGAAGAGTTAATGGCCACACTTTGACAAACAAGATCATGGCCAATCACTGACAGAAATATCCCCAAGTCTGCTGAGGCGGTTATTATTGCATCATAACCTCATCTACTCTGCTCCATTAATGATGCTGGCATCATTTGCCTCTCATGGAAGTGTCTCTGTACATTCTTCCCCTTAGGCACAGAACACTCTTCCCAAAGTGGTCTGCAAGTCCACTACCCTCTTGTCCTTCAAATCTCTTCTAATGCACACCTCTGTCACAGTATCATTCTGGAATCTTCCAATCACTAATGGAGTTGGCTCTAGGAAGAAGGGAGTAGCTGATAGACACTTAGTCCATTTATGATGGGAATGCATGTATGTATTTAAGAATCGGAGTGTAGAATCTGAAGTACTTCCAATTGATATTTACCTTGGAATCATTCAGCTATGCTCTGTGAATTTGCACTGAACACATTCCTTGTTGAAAGTCTGTGTTCCTGCCACCAAATACCTGGTACAAAATGGCTATTTTTCTATGATCTTTCAGACTGGAATTTTTAACAAAGGTATTAAAGCAGCAATAACGGTAAGAATTCTCACTGATCTTTGTAGTACAGAAATAACATAATTCCAAATTATCTCTCCATCCTACAATGACTTTTTCACCACAAAGACTTCTTTTGCAGTGATGAGATTGGACTCATCTTCTTCTGGTTAACAGCAAATGAAAAGCTGAATACAAAGTTAATATCTGTTTGTTTATTTTCTTTTTTGTATTTTTCTAAAGAGAACACTGTCTGTAACTGTCTGTAACTATAGCTATACAGACCATCAGATTTCTTCCAAGCTGGGGTATTTTGGTTTGTTTGTTTTCAGTAGACTGAAATATTTGTTCTTGGGTATAACAATGTATGCACATAAGACCTTGAAGACAGTATGTTTGGGATGCTGCATTTTTATTTAATGAAAAGTATGAAAACCTAGTCACTTACCCGGTCCAAGTAGAATTCTTTAGAAGAATTTTTAATTGGTATTCAGTGATTTTTTATTTTTTTTTTGTAAATACATTGTTTTTCTCTGTACTGTCAGTATGTTTTGCATATAAACCTATACAACTGGAGGAGAAAGACACAAATTGAATATTCATAGCCATAGCTCTACTGTTTATAAGAAGTTCACAAAAGCACAATGATGCAATAAAGAAACCAAAATCCTTTCTATTTAACCATTATATATACATTAGACCCCTGGAGACTGATCCTTGACACTGGAAAAACTATTTTTATTAAGCGTGGTTTTATTGAGGAAAGTTCTGGGAGTAAAACCGCGGTTACAGTAATACTAAAAACGTAAAATTTCCCTCAGCTTCTGTGGAATCAATGCTTATGCACAAGACTCTGACAGGTGTCTTATTAAAATAAGACTATTAAAATAAGCAGTGCAAGGTAATCATTAAGATAGACTTCTATATTAGATTTTAATCATTTGATCTATGATGCAAGAAACTTCCGTACTTTGCATTTATTTTCATTCCTCTGAATTAAAACGTAAAAACACATTTATATCCAGAAGGATGGTCCTTTCTTTGTACTAGCATGCATTCTCATTTCCACATTTATTTAAAAGAACTTGTGGAGAGGAGAGTGGATTGCCTTCCCATGTCTCTGTTGTTTAAAAACAAAAACAAAAAAAAAAAAAAACAGACATTAAGGCCTTTTTAGTTTACTCAGTCCCCTCCCTGCTAACAGTGAACTCCTTCAGACAATGCCATCATGGAGACCATGTATGATATTCTTTTCAACATGTTGGGCAATGCTCTTCCCTTTTTTCCTCTCTACCAGTAAGGCCATTTTAATTTCGCTAACAGTACATTGAATGAAATAAGTAAGGCTAAGTATACCTAACTCTTTTAAACAGTCATCTGTGCACCAGTAAAACAAATCTTTGCTTTTAACAGGTGCACAAGAGAGACAGGGCACTGATTTCCAACATCTTTGAGCTTTGTTTTTTATTTCCTTGTTTAAAGGCAGAATGTTTTTTTTTTTCCTCGCCCATGGGGAAAATGTCTTCTAGAAGACAACAGAAAGAACCTGAAGGATAATGTTGCCAACAGCATGTCAGAGATGATTACTGCAAAAGAAAAGAGAACCTCCTGTTTTGACATTGGGCAGCCAGTAGAGGAGAGCAGAAAGAAGCTACAAAAAAATTGCTTATATAAGTAACACCAATTCAATCTGTATAATTGTTTTGTTTGAAAGCATCCACCAAAAAAAAAAAAAAAAAAAAAAAAAAAACTGAAAAACTGAAAAACCAAACATTTTGCTTTTGTAATTCAATCTTTCCCAGTACTAGACAAAGTGATATGTCAGTATGATAAAAAGAAAGATGGATACAAATGGCTAAACCAAAAATGTCTCTGGTGTATATAAGTTAACCCCTCTATAGAGATGAGACTGCATTTCTGATGGTTCTGGGTCACTGCCATTGGCCAAAAATAGCTGTACTGTTACAATTAAAACATTAATAAAAAATCATTATCTACATAGTGTGCATCGAAATCCTTGGGCCAGTAGGAAAAAAAATGAGAAAGAGGATGTGAAATGCTTTATTAAATTATTAAATTCCAAGGAGAAATGAAAATGAGGACCATTTTAGTCCACGTAATCTTACTACATCTATGAATTTCTCACTCCTATTTACCATGGAATTTCCTCAGAAAGATTAAAGAGAATATTTTCACAGTAATGCTTCCCTAGTCAGGTGAAGTTGCTGGTGACTGGAAAAAAGGCAACATCACACTCATTTTTAAGAAGGGTGAAAAGAATGACCCAAGTAACTTACCAACTTGTCAGTCTCATCTCTGTGCCAGGAAAGATCATGGAGCAGATCCTCCTGGAAGCTATGCTGAGGCACACACAAGGTAGAGAGGTGATACAGGAGAACCAAGGGTAAATCCTGCTTGACCAACCTAGTGGCCTTCTATGATGGTGCCACTGCACCAATGGACAAGGGAAGAGCCACTGACATCATCTATCTGGATTTCAGTAAGGCCTTTGACACAGTACCCCACCACATTCTTCTCTCCAAGGTGGAAAGATATGGATTTGATGGGTGGGCCATTCAATAGATGAAGAACTGGCTGCAGGACTGAGTCCAGAGAGTGGTGGTCAAAGGCTCAACATCTGCATGGAGACCAGTGACAAGAGGTGTCCCACAGACATCAGTGCTGGGACTGACACTCTTTAATATCTGCATCAATGACATTGACGATGGGGTCGGGTGCACCCTCAGCAAGGTGCAGACACCAAGCTGTGGAGGGTGCAGTTGACACCCAGAGGGACAGGATACCATCCAGAGGGACCTAGACAGGGTTGAGCAGTGAGCCCAGGAGAATCAGTGCAAGATATTGCACCTGGGTCAAGGCAGCCCTCACTACCAATACAAGCTGAGGGATGAAAGGATTGAACACAGCCCAGCTGAAGTATCTGGTGGTACTGGTGGATGGGAAGCTGGACATGAGCCACCACTGTGCCCTCAGAGCCCAGAAAGCCAACCATATCCTGGGCTGCATCAAAAGCAGTGTGGCCAGCAGGGTGAGAGAGGTGATCCTACCCCTCTACTCTGTGCTTGTGAGGCCTCACATGGAGTACTGCGTCCAGATGTGGAGACCTCAGTACAGGAAAGACATAGACCTGTTGGACAGCATCCAGAGGAGGGCCACAAAAATTATTTGAGGGACAGAACATCTCTCCTACAAGGACTGGCTGAAAGAGCTGGAGCTGTTCAGCCTGGCGAAGATAAGGCTCTGAGATGTCCTGCTAGCAGCCTTTCGGTATCTAAAGGGGAGCTACAAGAAAGAAGGGGACAGACACTTCAGGAGGGTCTGTGCTAACAGGACAAGGGGAAATGGCTTCAAGCTTAAAGAGAGGAGACAGAGGTTGGATATAAGAAAAAAGTCTTTTAATGTGAGGGTGGTGAGGCACTGAAACAGGTTGCCCAGGGGTGTGGTGGATGCTCCATCCCCGAAGATTTTCAAGGCAAGGCTGGACGAGGCTCTGAGCAACCTGATCTAGCTGTGGTTGTCCCTGTTAACGACATACTACCTACAGGCTGCTAATCTATATGTTTCAAATTAGTTTCAGGGAGTACTTTCATAAACTGTTTATAAAAAGTTAGCTAAATCTCTGGCACCAGGTTTTACAATCTTTCACCTGCTACTCCATAAATGACACATTTAGTGCTTGCCAGTCTTCTTTAATAACATACTTCTGTGCAACTTTTCAGGAAGCAAAACAGTTGATGGGGCTATCCTACAACCTGTGCTCTCTCTTCTATGATATTTATGGAAACAAAGAATTTATAATAAGATAAAGAATTGCTGATGGAGAATTTATGATCCATAGGAGGTTAAATAAAAAGAAAGTAGGAAAACTAAACAGATTTGCAGTCCTTACTCAAACAGAACAGTCAGTGGGGTAAAGTAGAGCTATATTTCATTAAGCAGGGCAAGCCTCCAAACTGGACATCTGCACGGCTGTAGCATATAACCAGTTTATAAAGTTATCTCAACCAACTATCTCATTACTCTAAGTCACAAAACACTTAATTTATTCATACAAAAATGAGTGTTCTATTTTACAATGTGTTAATCCAGAGGGATCAGAAAATGATTCTAATAGTGAAACATTTAAGTATTAAGTACTGTATATTTTATTGATTTACATGACAGGTGAAAATATATCTTAGTTATAAGGCTGTCAGAACAAAAGAACCTCCCACAATTTCAACCTAATATATGTTTGGGGGTGGAGAGGTTGATATTCATGCAAAGAAGAACAATTTAAACTTTGAACATTAATTTTTTTTAACTTTTAGACACTGGATCAATTGCTTCTCAAGAGGCAATGGGCACAAAGCTAAACCACATGATATTCAGTTTGGACACAAGAAAACACTTTTATCACCATGAAGATAGTCAAATAGGGGAACAGATTGCCTAGAAATGTGAAGATATTCAAAACTTGTCCAGCCATGGTCCTGGGCAACCTGCTCTAGCAGACCTTACTTGAGGAAGGGAGTTTGGAGTAGATGATCTCTAGAGGTTCCTTCTGACTTCAACCATTCTGTGATTCTGTGACTGCTACTTCAACTGACTTACTCAAATTTAGGGCCAAATAACTAACCAGATGCCCCTCTTCATAAACAAATTGTGTGATTTCATTGCCTTCCTTAGGCCTTGGATTACAGTGAGATGCACTTAATTATAATGCAATATTATGTTTATGGTAATGTAACTATATTCTTTGTTGCTGGGAATACTATTTTCACAGCCTTTGCACAAATGCAAAAAAAAAAATGACAGATTTCAAACATTACATCATTTGCATTTGCATATACAAGTTTGCACTGATCATGAAGGAGCATTCATTTAGAATGGAATAGTTGGCTAAACTATTAGTGATTTGCAAGGTTTTTCTCTAATAATCTGAAATGTGTAAGGTTTAAAACGTAACCTGCATTGTTGATCTCCCTTCAAACAGCATGAAGTGTCCAACATCTTTCAAGATTTCTCTTGTAACATATCGCTATGTTCTTCCCTTTCCACCAGTTCTGGTATAATGCAGTAACAGTGGATGGTCTCACAGTGGAAGTAACGAATCAGAAATATACATAGCATGCACCGTTCAGTCTCTGGTTTGTGAATAATTACAAATCAGAAACAAAATAAAATGCCTCAGTGAACAATCCAGACCCTGAAAAAAAAGGACTGAAATTCATCAGCTAAAGTTTTTTTTTTTTTTTTCATACAGGCAGTTCAGCCAGCTCTATTAAAGCTGCTGGAGAAATCTCTTAAAAGAAACCCATTAAGCACTTCAAGTGTGTTATTTTCGCTCTGGGCTCAGAGAGTCTTTTTCTGTGTCATTGCACTGGTCCCACTCAGATGAAAAAAGCAAATATAGAAATATTGGCAGCTCTCATACTTGCTTTTTGTCCCAGGCCCAGCGGGTGAACAGCACTGAATTTCCTTGTTTGCAAGCTTTTCCAAGTGAGCCTAAAGGGTCTTGCTCATCAAGGTTGAAATATCTGGCAAATAGTAACAGCTCTAGATAGCATCTTATAATTAGAATTGCTTGAGCCAGTTCAAAAATAGTGAACCAAGACAGATCCTACACCATCAACAAATGCTTCATTTCAAATAAGACCTCTTTACAGAAGAGATTTCACATTTAAAAGTCCAAATGCAAAAAGAAATATAAACCAAAACACCAATGAACCTTCCTAGCTAGAATTTTATTTTCAAATTGTAAGCCCTGAAGTTCTGTCACGAATTATAGTTCACCTTCAGTTAATTGTGAAAAAGACAGCTTTTCTGGAAATGTAACTTGAAAATGACTAAGCTGAGAATGACTAAGTTTCACAGACATCAGCACTGTTCATCTAGTACGTCCCATAGGAAAATTGGGTTGGGGAGGATAGAAACAGTATGAATGTAAAAAGAGCAATCAGATGATAAAGGTGTACCCACCCAGTGAATTAAGGAAATCAGAGAGAAATGACTGCATTCAGAAGTAAAAATAAAATAATCAATCAGATTCAGGAATGTTGGTTAAGATGAGAGATGGACAAAAATGATGCAGGAGCTGCTGAGATTTGGGAATGTGAGCAGGAATTTAGTTAAAAAACAAAACAAAAACAAAAAAACTGAAGAAAATCCTTTGCAGTGTCTGTCTCAAAGCATTTTTTTTTACTGAAGTTATCAGATGCACAATTTCCATAGAACAGTAAGGATTACAAACTTCTCCCATATGGTTATCCAGTTTCAGTTTAGTGGAACTAAATTTAAAGTTAAAATGTTTAAATACATTTTAGCTTTAAAGTTTGTTTCCTGATTTTATTCCATCAAAAGGAAAAGAAGACACAAGCACATCCATATTACATTCCACCTTTGCTATTACATCAAGACAAATGATTACCAGCTCTGGATATAAAAAATATTTCTTTATCCAAGCACAGCTAAATACAGAAATTGTGCATCCCAGATGCAAGAATATCTTTATACGCCTCATAAGGATCAAACACAAAGAAGATACATTAAACGCATTGATACAGAGGTAACAGAAACTTCCATATGTTTCTTCCAAAGCTTTCTCTGATTCTTGTCTCACTTCTTCAGATTAGGAAATTCAGTAACTTTTGCAGGATTTATTGCAATATACTGCTTTCAGCTGAACTGGAAAAAGCATTTTTACTACATTTCGCTCAATCTCATGATCTAGGATGCATAAATGCATGGAAATAGATAGTTAACAGATAAGATTGAATGAAAATAACATTTCAGTCTTCAAGAATAAGATATCTTCCAGTCACCTTTCATTTTACTGAAACCTTTTCACTTATTGCTATAGAATTTGTGGATTGGTTCTGTAATAAATGAGTATATGAAAGCTCATTCAAGGTAGTCTGTTTAATCATGTTATCATGGTTATAGAATCACAGAATAGCCTGGGTTGAAAAGGACCTCAAAGATCATCTAGTTTCAACCCCCCTGCCATGGGCAGAGTCGCCAACCACTAGACCAGGCTGCCCATGGCCACATCTAGCCTGGTCTTGAACCCCTCAATGGTCAATAATGAAAGAGCTCAATACATATTAATTTCTTTTTTGTTTTTCTGTTAATCGTGAAAGACCTGTGCTAGTCTTAACAACATTACCCACATGCTTGTGCAATTGTGAAAGAGGAAAAATATTCACATTTATATTTTTAAAACTAGCTCATAATCAACTGCAATGTTTTCTAAACCTTATATGATTTTACTAGACACAGTAAACTCCTGTGAATTTTTACAGTAGTAAACACCAAACGCACATAATCTGTGCTATTCACTATTTTCAAATTGTAAGAAAAAAATTCCAAGAAGCAACACTGCCACCTCTAGCAATGGGGCTCATGGTATCTAGAGTAAAATCCATTTATGTCAAATATCTGAAGTTATCAGAGCACACAAAGACCTTGGAAGCACTTATTTAATGCTTCTCAGGCACTCAACTCCAGGCTCTGCTAGTCTAATTTCCTGAGCCATCCTTGTAATTATTTCTAGTTTTCCCAGTGAAGATACAGAGAACTCAGATGAAGGACTATATTGAATTTGATGGCATGCCTGTTGCTTTATTTACAGCAATGCTTGTTAGCAAGCAATACTTGTTAGCAAGCTCGGAGGTCTGTATAACTCAGTATGCTTTTAATACAGTGGGGGCTTGGTACCAGGGGGAAGAAAGAGCAGAGAGACAGAGATTTCAGTTTCTCAGAAACAGATACAGTGCAGCTAGCACTAAAAGTTGAAACTCATTGGCACACTGAATTGGACCACTGATCTCATACTGCAAAAACGTTTTCCCCAAATGCCTCATGGAATGAACATCATTCATACAAAAAATTTAGTTGAACATTTAAGATCTCAAATCATTACCTGAGAGGGAATAAAATCTGAGGAAATGAGGTTATAAAACCCTTAAATCTCTTCTGAAAATTATATAGATACCTAAAACAGAATTAAGAAAAACCTTATTGTAAACGCCCACTATGATAGCTGCAGTATTTCAAACAGGCACTGTGTTAGAAATATAGAAAGATCAAGACATGAACATGACTTAAAAGGTGGAGAAAATGTCAGTTATTAAAGGCTACTTTTTGTTTAGTGATAGTACTCTCATAGGGAAACAATGAAGAGAAATCTCATGTTGTTTCTGGTCAAGCAGTTTTCTAGCCCATTTATATTCTGGGATAAAGAACAAAGAAACCTCCCAGTCCCTTAGATCGCAATCTCCTATTTGTGGACATTGACTCCTCTGATCTATTCTCAACTGCCCAGAGAAGAAACACCCAGTTTCTCCTCCTGAATGAAGAGTTGCATTTGATGTTAGCTGTATAATATATGAGATCCCTAAATTTTATTTGTCTGCAAATTCATGCACATCTTCCTTTCATTCCAGATAATATTTAAGCACAATAAGATTTCACTAAGTTGAAACTTTTTATTTCAGTTGACCTATAAAATGAATTTCTAACTCACTGGGACTTACTCTTCTCATGTTTTATTGGAAATTATCTGCTCATAACAATGTCTGAATGGCAAAAATTGGCATGTCCCTCTCAAAGAAGTCCAGCAGTGAATATAGCTAGAATGAAATTAATATGTAGAATCACATTTTGGCAGCTGTTCAAGTATAGTGTATTATACTTTCTAATGTTGCCGGCATGCAGAATGATATGTTGGAAACAAAATTCAATATATATAAAACAGAAAGGGAAACTACTTGCTGTTATACATCTCCTATAATATGTTAGGTAACACAAGCTTTTTAAAACCTCTAAATGAAGTTTGTAAAGGATTGGTTTTTTTTGTTGTTTTTTTAATACTGTGTAATATTAAAACTAATAGCAATACTTATCACATCATGCAGAATCTCAAAGTGCTTTACGAAAGAGAGTATCGTTATCTTCACATTACATGGAGAAGCTGAGATCCAGACAGGATGTGTTAATACCTAATAGCAATAAATAAGTCAGTAATATAAGAATATAACCTATGCCACTTAAATTTTATGCCATCTTCTTCTTGCTCAGTAATATTGCCTCTGAACATTTTTCTAAGCAGTCCATGATTTTTAATGCATTTGGCACTCTAAGTGTTTACAAAACAGCTTGACTACTGTCCAGTCAGTTACTATTTGTAGACTTTGTCCTAATCCCCATGTAATCCTTTCAACCATGACTCTCTTGTCCAAAGTATCATATTCACAGACTACTGAAAATAATATTACAGACACATAGACCTGTAAAAGACATCATACTGTGAATATGCTACTACCGTGAAATCATGGAACTTTTCATATGAAACAAAAGCTCATGATGATTCCTACAGTTAGTGAAGTGCCTTCTCATTGACAGTATTGAATGAGAAGGACATCTGAGGTGGCACGAAGCATAGAGGGATAATTTCTACAGGAGCAGTACAGAAACTCTCATAAAACAATCACAGTGATTAGCTTTCTCAAGAATAATTCTAATCACCAAATTATGCAGAAGTATGCTTTGTTAATACCTCTGCAGAAGGGGAAACAATTAAAATTTCATCTGGAAAAGACTTTTTTCCTCCTAAGAAACTTCAATCTACCGTTCTTGGAAAGCTCAGGTAAACAGTAAAACTCCTGTCACTAATGATCCCATAGAGACATGAGAGGAAATTCACTGTATGATGACTAAAAGAAAAACCTTTTGGCTTGGGCTTATGTGGATTTTTAATTCTAGAGAGAAATAATATCCACATTTTAGCTTCTCACTGCAGTAAGTAAATACCCTTCTTGTTCAGAAAGAGAATGTCTCTGCTCAATTACACAGAGTTTTAACACAACTTTAAAAACTTCCTCTTATTAGGAAAGTAAGAGTAGAACATGCCATTCTATGTTCTTTTTTTTTTTTTAAATGAAATTTCACATTTATATGGTTTAATCAATAACCATACAACTCATTACGTATAACAGAACTTATAGTAGAAATTGACTATCAGAAAATTTGGTGCTAGTTTCATTATATTAATGACAGAATTAAGCAGCGAACTTCTTCAGTTTTCAAGAGAAATTTCAAGGCAGCAAAGTCCACAAAAAAATATTCTAGGGATGTGTCCCTTAATGCTTGTCCTGGTCTTGTACTCTCTACTGCACATCTAGTCTTTGCCACTGCCTCACATAAGGATATGAGGATATACAGACCTTTGGTATGACCACTGTTCTTAACAGAAAACATTGTAACAGAGTGAGCAAATTGTTAAGCAACATCAATGCTGGTTTCTCTGTTGACTATACCAAGAACTGAACAGACGAGAACTGAACTGCTAGAAGTTTGTTCTCTCTATAAATGGCTTGAAACATACTGGGAGAAGAGGTAGCTAACATATGCTCTACCATTATCAACACTTTTCTTGTCCTGTGAAAAAATCAAGCTTTCAAACTGTCATTTTGTATGAAAATCAAATACACGCACTTTCACACTAAAGAGGGAATTTTCAGCAGAAGCACTTGAGATTAATTCTTTCTTTTATGATTTTGCTTGCATACATATGCAGTAGCCATATATTTAAAATGTAAAGAAATAAACATTCCCAAAACAGAAGCATTAATCTACCTACAAGCCAACATCACATTAAAAAAAAGTAACTAGACGGGTTGGCAATGTACCCAAAGTCAATGATGTCAGGTTGTGCCTCACTATTTCAAAAAAAAAAAAAAAAAAAAAAAGACAAGAAACCAAAAAAAAAAAAAAACAATCATATAAATGTGAAATACTCCTTATCAGCCCTGCATCTGCAAATGCAAAGATAAGTAGCACCAAGGCCGCAAACATCCACAGCTTTCACCCTGAAGTCTCAGAAAAGTTGGGTCCTCCTCAAGAAAGACCCTGGGTTGGAACTACAAATGTTCTTAGCTGAAGTACAGGTCCAGCAGCAACACTGTGAGGAACATATGCAGAATCCTGTCATTGCTCCAGGATATGACAAGGTTTTGGCATCATAATTTAACATTGCAATGTGGTCTCAATCATTTTATATAACATTGTTTTACCATTGTCTTGACACAGTAAAGTGGTCTCCATAGACTTACATTGGCATAATTTTGCCATCGTCTTGACACTGTAATATGGTCTCTATAGACTTGAATTGAATTTTTGTCATTGCCTTGAAATTGTAATGTCCTTTTCCCAGTCTTGTCTTCATATGCACATCCTCACCATGTACTTGTATTATCTCATCTCCATTCTGAAAAATACCAGGCACTTTTCTTTCTTTTTCAATATTGACACCTTTTGAAAGCTAACACCTGCATGTAATCAGTGACTATTTAAAAAATCCTGCATATTACTGTTCTACAGAATTTGAAAGAAAATCAGAAGTAATTCAAAACACAAGCTAGAATGCTCACGGTACAAGCAGACATGCTAGAAATATGTATCACTTATGCTTAGTATTACTTGGCTTTTAAGAACATCTTAGGTTACACTATGTCACAATGATTTTGATTCAGAATTTTCTAATCTGGAGAATAGCTTAGAAGTCTTGATAAAATGGTATAGATCAGCTAACCTAAGTATACTGAAGGAAAACACTATGGAGCAGACTCTGGAGCTCATGGAATCATTTCAGTCCTCTATTTAGTATAAGCCATCAAGCACTGTGTTGGATAAATCTGTTCAGGACACTTTCTATCTAGGGATTGCTACTACTGGTCCCCTCTTTCTGACTAATACTGAACATACCTAGCCATTAAGTTTTACTTCCTTTGTAGAGAAGCCCAAATAGAAGGTATTTTCCTTCCTTCATGAGAATGACATTTCACATGTAAATACTTGGTAATTTTTCCCCCATTTTAAAAATGTCTTTGCAGCCTTGCTCTTTATATCATCAAAGGTATAACAAAATATTTCAAAGAATAACAAGGATTTAACATTTATAGAATACATACAGGTAAGTGGTGCTGATGATTAAACTGGGAAATTCCAGCCTTGTTTGACTGACAGAAGGTATGATTTTTAAAATAATTGGGTGTTTTCTTTGCACTGTTTATTGATCATAGAGCAAAGTGATTTATAAATTGGGCGATCTAGAGCAACTCATTCGTAATCAGTAACTTGTCTGTTAGTTAACATACTGGTATGTAAATCTTCCTCACTAAAACCTGTCCTTAGAGAAACACAGGGAGCCTCTCACAGAATTCCAGCTGATACAAGCGTCTTTAACTTTGTAAAAAATAATATTTTAAGAACATCAAGTTCAGCATAATATTTAGATATATTTTCCTTGAAAATGCATTCACAGATGTAGCTGAAATTGCTCTTGGTTTGCTAGAAATAAATTGCAACCATAAAAGAAGACTAGAGTTAATTTTAACAATGTGTAAAATAATTAATATCATTAGAAATAGACTATACCTGAAAATCTGGAATACAGAAATATTAGAATATTGAAGTTCACAAGCTGACAGTGTATCTTAATTAGAATTAAAAATTAATAAAGTAGCACTCCTGTGATACAAAGAGTGAGACTCAGATACCTAAATATATGTGCCTGTGGTCAGCCAAACATGTGATTGCCCTGCCTGTCCTACACACTCCAGAAGGGTGAAGGCTTCCTGTGGGCCCTACATGACATCTGTCAGCTCTTGCAGATGCCATGCAGTATCCCAGGGCACTTCAACTGGTCCCAGATACCTGTGTGTCTCCATCTGCAACACATCCTGAAATCTAAACTAAAATTAGAACTTATTTGGGCATTCACTTACTCATGTCAACGAAGTGAAAACAACAGTTCTGTTAATTGGCTTTTGATAACTCACAAATGCTGCTTACAGCAAGTTTATGCAATTTACTAAGGGTAGTACAAGCTTTTTTCAACAGAACTTAAGAATACAGGACATTAATAAAATGTTTGGAAATTAAGAAAGAAAACGATTGTCAAAATGTACAGAAAAAGCAATGATGACAACTTCAATAACAGTTTTCATGTTCTTTTAATAAGCTCAATAGTAAAGCAATAATCTGACCTAAAACTGTTCTTTCTCACAGAATTTAAAATTCACTTCCTTTTCTATCAAAATAATATTTTTCATACTGAGATGCAAAGTAACTGAACGCTCTTTAACACAACACCACACAATACTGTTGACAGAATACATTTAAAGAACAATGCTCTTATTCTAAAATCAGATAGCCACCATCATTTCAGAGAACAGGTATCTAATTATAAGTATGTGTGGACTCATGCAGAGCAGACAATGAGATGTCTTGGCTACTTGCAAAGCAGCAGATACTGTGGTTCACTGAGTATCCAGATTATTTGAGGGCACTTTGTCACATCTCTAGATATTTCTTTAACGAGCTCTTTTTGCTCTAACCAAGCTCCACATTTATTGCTTTGTAAAAATCCTATTTGTTCAATTCTCATCGAATATTTTTGAGTTTTTTCATGCAAAATTAACTAGCTTTTGGAGGAAAAAAAATGCATAAATTTAGCTTTGTAAAGATTTTCTGTGGACAAATTAGACCAATAGCAGGAAATTTACAGTGTTGAACTGATATATCATAACAAGAAAGATGACCGGAATTATCCACTTAGTTCAAGTAGTGGCAAAATAGGACACCAGAGAGAAATTTATGGTAGTTTCTACAATACCTATTATCCTATTTAGGCCCTGATCCTATAATTGGTTTTGCCCAAGTGGATCTGATTGCAGGACAAGGGCTATATATCGTAGGCTCTTCAGGGTAGCAGCAATCAGGATTTTTTTTATTTTTTTCCCCCCAGCATAGGTGAGGCCTGGAAAAATAAAGATGATGCTAGCAAAATAGGCAGAATATTGAAATAAGCTGATAACATGTTTTCCACTTTCCACTATGCAGTGAAGGTCTGTAGATATTATATCAGCATGGACTATGAAAATAAGAAGACATTGAAGGATACACACTGTATCCAAAGAGTTTGGGACTTTATTTCTGTCAAAGATAGAGAGTGACTCGTCTTCTTAATAATAACCACTGCTTAATATTGATTTATCAAAGCATCTATCTGAAATTTAAACAGAGCAGGCCAGAATCTCTGACTGTAAATACTAATCCTGCTATAAGACTTTTCAACCAAGGATGTTAAACTGCTTTACAAATATTAATTAAGGCTTAATTAAGCAATTAATCAGCTGTGTCATATTACTTTGTAAGTATGATTTATATTGCTCCCACTGTGTGGTAGGAAATTTACAGATATATGAATGATCCTGAAACACAGAAATTTAAGATAATGTGGTCTTTCCTTGTTAATCATGACCCACAGATATCAAATATTTCTCTCTCATCTTCATCTTCTAACTCAATACTATCACCATAAATACTATCATCATGAATCAAGAGCAGACACCTAGCTACTTTGGAATGGGGCAAGGTCATAATCATTAAGATCTCTGTGGAGGGTTACTTTTAACCAGAAGGAAGGCATGGGTGTTTTCAATATTTTATCTTCTAGTTGATATTTTCATACTGAGGTCTGAAGCTAGAATGGGTCACACTGCCTGTGACTATGCAATCCAGGCTTTTACAGCTTTTCAGAGATCTCTTTGTTCCATGAAACCTTGGGAAATACAGTCTAGGAAATGCTCTATACTTCAGGTGCGAACAGTTCCAGAAATGGTTCCAAAGCAAATGGATTGGTTATGCTGCAATTTCAGTGGCTCTGCCCAGACATACCTACATTTAGCAGTGTAACTGCCTCTCTCTGCAAAAGTCTACCAACCTAATTTAACAGCACTGTGGGAATAGCCACATTTTCCCAAGTAATGCTTCATAAGAAATACCCTTCCACAGCTTCCCTTTTTAGCAACCACAGAGAAATACTGCTGGTTTCATTTTTGTAAACTGGTGAGTCTATTGCACATAAGTTATTAAAAAACACTGCTCAAACAGCAGTCTCTCTACAGTTGATTAGGTACCACAAATCAAAGTGTACCGTCATGAATACACTGTCTGGGATTAAAGACTGGGAATTAATTTTATATAACATCCACAAAAAAATAATTTGGTGAGTTCTGTTCACATGCAGCAGTTTTTGAAGAGATGGTAGAGTGATTTTCTTCTCTAATCTACATAAGCACAAGAAGACTCAAATTGACTGCCCAGTGTCCTAGATATGCCTAGTTTACAGTGCACATGTCCGGAGGTGTAACACATTAGAAAGGTCAAGCCATGCTGACAAGATGGCAGCTGTGCTTCTGTGAGAGCATGACAAGTGCTTCCAACTACTGAAGGCTGATCCATTTATTTATCATTATTTGTTTGCAAGGTACAACCGTTCTTCAGATGCTACTAATCTAATGAAACGCATCTTCTGAGAGCTATAAACACTGGCTTAAAGAAGGAAGAATTTAACTGGGATTGGGTAGAAGGGTTTGCTTCCTCAGCTGGCTTAACTTCCTGCAATCATCAGCCTGCATTGGGCTTTACTAGGAAGCCACTACCAGGATGTTGCCAAAACATAGCACATTCACAATTGCGAAGCTTTCTCCTATTACCATTGGGCTGAAGGTCACCTGTGTTAAACAAAAGGCCAGTTCTTCTATTCAGTATGCATCCTTACCATTTCTATTGACAGTTTCTTTCTTAAAAAAAAAAAAAAAAAAATTAACCATATGTTTATATTTTACTTAAATGCCATGCAGAAAAACTTGGTACTTTAAGAAGAACTAACTATACTATATGGTTTGCATGTGGTCAGTGTGCTAAAGATTTCTTTAATCTTAAAGAAATCTGAAAGTACTTGAATTAAAAAAAAATCCTGAGTATGCACTAGCACTTGTAATGATACCAGTCTGCCAATAAAGGGAACATACATATGTGCTTTGATTATATGGTGAAACTCCAATTTATCACAAAATATTATTACAAAACTAATGAATAGAATATAAAGTATTCTACAAAGTTCTTAGAAATGATGTCTTCCTGAATAAACATATAGGATATTTATAGTCCTTGGTGATCATACCGAAAATTTTGTATGAGCATCTGAAGAAACAAACTGAATATTATTCATGGATTTTAATAAACTTGTTACAAGGTTCAACTTGTATTCTATTTTTAAGCTAAAAAAATCCTGCAAATATTGGACCCCACCTGACGGATGACATGCATTAACCAGATCGTTTGTTATAACATACGATCTCCACAAACTTCCTTAGGCGCTCTTCTTACTCCTTTTTTATAAACAGGAAAGCACTGCAGGGATCAAGACATGAAACCAGACAAACTGAAACAATGCACTTGAAATTCCATGCTTTACACTTTATGGAGAAAGATGATTAGCTGCATTAACAGGGAATGAATATGTCTGAGATTTCTAGGCAAATTCATACATGTATAATTTCATATGTAATGCATTATTTTTTTCTTTTGCTCCATTGAGATAATTACTGCTCAATTATTCCTGCACAGTTACCAGGATATTAGGATGGTCTTAGAAAAACTAAAGGTAAAAGGCCAAAAGTCTATCATCAATGTCAGGACATGGAGAAGATTCCCTAGCAGGTTACCATAACTGCCTTGATAAATTAAGGTTATATTTTTTCTTATCTGTATGCAGGCTGTTAGTGTTCACGGGTATATAATTTGGCAAGCTAGCCTGCGGAAAATGGAAAAGATACAATTAAACTGTAAAATAAGATCTTGCTAATTCTGTCATATATATCTGTGAAACATTCCTTCATGTCAGTTACAGTAGCAGATAAACAGTCAAAAATAGGTCTTTTATTTCGCTTTTAATATTTCAAACATTCTAAATTATGGCAAAGTAAAATGGATATGTGCTTGTACAAAAACTAGCCTAATAAAAACACTCAAATATAATGCTAAAAATCCAAACCATTTTTTGCTTATTTCTAATAGAAATAAGCAATTGTCACCATTATAAGACTTATCAGTCATAGAAATACAAACACAAAACATTTTAAATATTCAATATTCACGCCAAATGTATGCTTCAAGACATATTTCATTTGAAATTTTTGTTTCGTTCTTTGAAGGTTTCAGCAAAGTTATAGCACAAAATGTAATCTTTCCTGGAATATCTCTATTTATTACTGTAGCTGCTTTTTATCTTTTTACACTGTAGTAGCCACTGTACGTCAGCAGCTTTTCTGGCACTGCATTGTCTAGAACTGTCTGTTCACTAAGAAACTGTCTAGCACATTATTTTGATATGCTCCATAAGTTAGCAGATCAATAGTTAAAAAAAAAAAATCTTTGCTTTCTGATATTGTATGTCCTTTGTTGTTTCAGCCATTAACATTTGTGAGCTGCCGTCAGTAATTTCTTTAATGAGATTGTTGTGGTTTTCTTTTGGAAATGTAACTGTCAGGCATTTTACATTTGTCCCTACTAATAATTCCCCAGGCCTTTATTAAAGAGATTTACAGATTTCTTAAATCCACAGTCCTGCATCACCCAGATACACAGTCCTAATAAAATGATAAATTAGATTTTATTCTTTGCCTTATCCTTACAAATGAACAAATTAAAAAAATGTTTACTGAGCAATCTGGCAGAAGGTAACAAATTATACACTACCCTTCTCCAGTCCCTTTGAATACAGAAGCAATGCAGATACACATGAAGCAATATAAAATGCTCCTTTTAGAAGGCATTTTTAAAGTCAAATAGAAAACTTCACTGCTGAAAAGGAAACACTGTCTGTAAACATGATTTTTATCCAAGACATGAAGATGGATGCAAATTCAGTATTTTCCCTGCAGTTGTTTTGGGGTGAGGTTGGTTTGGGGTGTTTTGTTTTTTTTTTTTTTTTTTTCATTCTTTTTCCTTAAGAAACTGTGCTAAATTCTTAATAGTTATTTTGCACAGCTTTTGGTTTCAGTTCATTTTTACAGATACAACCAAGATAATGAGGTGAAGATCAATATAACTAAAACACTACAAGATATCTAAAACTCTAATAAGCAAGTGAAATGTTAAGCTACTTCAGAGTAGTCTGGAGAATAGCAAATATGGAGACCTGAGTGATTTTAACTCTATGTTCCTTCCTTTCTACCTGAGTCCTTTCTACTTTCTCTTCATAATACCATGTTGGAGTACATCCTGCTTAGCCTCCAATCAACATTTCAAGCACCGGGATCATGTTTGATATTGTCAGATGGCCTGGAAAATTAAAAACCCAATTAAAGGCTCAGCACGCGGGTCAGCTCTTCTGCATATCAAAAGGCCTCCTCTGGCTATTCTGCTCAAATTGTATCTGTTAACAGCTCACTTTGCAGAGAGTGAAATAGCACAGCGTTTATGAGTAATAAGTACCTTCCAGCTGATACATTTCAAACACAAACCACTTTCATGGCCCCGGCAAAAAGTACAAGTCATAATCAAATTGTCAATTTTTTCCTGCGAGATGCATAGATCCATTGTAACTGTGATTGTTAAAGAAGGAAATGCATTTTATTCACACGTTGGAAAAAAAGATGCACATTTTCCCTACAATTAAAGATTTTTTGTCACTTTTTTACATTGCTTTTCCTTTACATTTCTAAATAGTTACTATAATTGATTTTCGGGTTGCATACTATTTTTTTTCTTTTTTTTTTTTCTTTTTTTCTTTTTTTTTTTTTTTTTTGATAGGAGAATCATTTGTAGTTTTTATGTAGTGGAAGAAATGGTTGAAGTGAATAGCATTTTTGTTTAGCTAGGGTATTAATGTTCACCCAAATGTTTATAATGTGAATGTGCAAAGCACTAAAAGCTTTCGAGCTAAATGCAAATTAGTAGAGCACTCAAATGACATTTTTAGAAGGAGTTTTCATCTGTCAATGTGGCATAATATTAAGTCAAACTAAAGTCACTACTTCAGCTACTGGCCATTTGAAAAAAATTCGTAAGATACCAGGGTTGACAGAAAAGAAAACAAACTACATAAATATTTTTCAACATATTATATTAACCAAGCAGCTGCTACAGGATTTCACAAGAAGTTAGCATATAATGTCTCCCTTTAGAATATATTTTGAGTGTATGCAATGTCAAAAATCTAAATCCCTGGGTTTTGCATAATGCATTAAGGTCCACATCTGAGACTAGGAAGATTTTTCAAAGCAATGTCATGTGATGAAATAGCACATGCTTCACTCAGGAAAAAAATAAAGGAATATTATGAGTTCAGAAAAGAACGCAAACATTAATATTCTAAAGTATTAATCCATGTAATGTAAATTCATTAATCACCACTACTCTAATTGGTTATCTTTTTAAAATCATTTACTTACAGCAAACACTTGGGTTTTACTTTTTTTTTCTTTTATACAAAAGGCCAACTGTTAATTGCAAGAAAGTGCCAAGTGACATTAAAGATTAGAAACTCACAAAAGCAAAACATCTGACACTTAGGGCTACAAGTCCATCCCTCACCCACCCCCACTGAGCATAGGTATTACTCGGTGAGGTGCAGGCTCACCCAGTGCTTCGGGTCCTTCCCTCAGCAGCATGGTAGGTGATGTTACTGGAATTTGTACACACATTCCCAGCTTCTGTGCTACTAGAAGCAATTAAACATTACTTGTGTTTATGAGTCAACCTCCCTTGTTTGTGTTAAAGCTAAAGAATTGGCAGTAAACTTCGAAACGAGAACAAAATTTCAGCAGTTGGCCCTGCAGGATTTTATCACCTGTTCAGCTCACACAATTTGCACAGCTTCAGTTTATCCTGGGGACATATCGTCTAGCTTGGCAAGGCGGCATGTTGCTGGGGACGTGTCCTCAGCAGCTCCCAAGATGGCTGCTGCAGACCACAGGGAGAGGCAAGCCCCAGCACAGGGCACTAGTGGGCGCCAGCATAATGATGGCAGCTCAGCAATGACTTATTCATATTAAAGAACAACATATTGCATATTAATAGACAATTTAAAATAATTACATGCTTTAATATTTTCTAAAGAACAGTTACTTGTCTTTTGAAAGTTTCATACTTCTTATAGAAAAGAAAGCAAGTGCTTTTTCAGAGAAACAATGTATAATAATATGTCAGTAAAGATTGAGCAATTTTGAGTAGTGATGGGTGAAAAGGACATTATGTTCTTTTTTCTTGTCATGGTCGGTATTTTTCTGTCAGTTGGCAAAGGCTGCACTCAGCAAGAAGAAGCTAAAGACCTGCATTGAGAGACGTGAGGGTGACAGCTAACCTGACAGGTCAGAAGATGACTGCAGAATTAGCCTTACTTTAATTCTCACTAAAATTCACAGCTCCTGACGAGGAAATGGGAAAAAGAAATTTCCTTACACATTTTCTTTTCATTTCATGTGCAGATTATACATATTCTGCTTCCATTAACAAGAAGGAGATTGTGCTTTATGCAGCTCTATATTTAAGGGCAAAAGACCAAGCAGATGACAAGAGTGACCCTTCTCTTGTCTTATGATCACTGCCAGTTTGACATGACACTAATTAGACTGCCTTAATCTAAACCCAGTTAGTTCTGCATGCTTGCAGCAAAACCATTGTAAACCTGAACATAAATTGCCTTGGGCCTTTGTCTTCCTAAGATACATACATACACACATACACACACTCCCTTTCATAATCCAGTCTTGATAGTCTTATATAGTAGACTGCTGCATATATTATTCTTAATTTTTCAATTTTACAATTACCTTCCAGTCCTATTCTGTAATATTATACAGTGTGTATGCTGGCAGAGTCAGAGGAGCTGTAAGAAGATTGTTTCATAGTTCATAAAAAAAATGCTGCATGCAATCTGAAATAGCCTGTGGTTGGAACGTCTATACAGAGTTGACATTTCCTTGAATGCTGAAATATGATTGTAAAACTATGAAGTGAGATATATACAAAATAATCACATTTAACAGAAAACCTTCAAAAAAAAGTCTATATACAAATTCATTAAAAAATTCAATATTCTCACATGACCCAAAAAATAGCTAAAAATCATCTGCTTAGAACATTCAGGGGAAAAAAAAATTCTGAATTATAACCATAGGTACTGAGTGAAAACAACTGATTTAGTATATTAGACACTGTTTAAATGGTGGTTAATAGATCCACAAGTAACCTCTGAATGTTTCTTATACAACTTTATCCATTAGAACTAGTTTGTTACAAAACACATTCATTTTAAGTAAACTGCAAGGAAAACAATTCAAAGGTATCATGTTCCCCTAAAAATGAAAACAAATCTGGCTTACAGTGTGCAGTTATTGTGTACTGATCCTCCTTAGCACTCTGTTCTCTGGTATTATTTTTCTTATTTTTGAATTGCTGGGGTCCCTTTTTAAACAATTAAATAGAAAGTTTAACGAATGAAGGCTTTCAAAGTGAGACCTTTACTCTGAAGAAAAACAAATGAACAATAAGGCATAAATCTAATTATTATACTAAATAAAGAGTTGATTTAAACCATTATAACACTGTTTTATCCAGAAGATGATTTTACTTATTTTTTTAATCTCTGAGTTATCAGCTATGGATTGTCTGAGACTGCTTTTTTCCCCATCTTTTCCAGGCTTGCATAGAAAATCAGCTGGAAGCAAACAGTGGAAAAATCTCCACTAAAGTGGAGCAAGAATTTGAATGGGTGGATATTAAAATGTTGTAATTTATGCTCAAACAATGTGCTAACAACTTTTTCAGTGCAATTTAACTAAAAAAAAAAAAAAAAAACAAGCATATGTGGTAAATAACATTCCTGTGAATGGGACCCTTAGGCTTATTCAGCTGAGCATGTTTAGCCTACCAAATTTAAATATTTTCAGAACTGATCCTGGGACTGAGAACCCTCCATCACAGCACAGTATGTAAAATGATGGATGTGATACATATTTAACACAATAAAATGGCCATTTATACACTCATACTAGACACAAGGGAAATACCTGTAGGAAAGACTTCTAAAATCAAAAGGGTCCTATTCTCCCATTGCTGTGTGAGGAATTAGGTATGTAATTCTCATTATTGCTACTGGGTATTATGAACCCAAGTCTCCCATGCATCAGAGGGACCACACTTATTAAAGAGTCCAGTTGAGCAGAATGGAGCTCTGTCACTGTTGAGCTACCAGAAATTCCACAGGTTTCCCTTGAGCAGATGAATGACTGGGAGAACGACAGACCAGTGCTATTACGTTATGGCTTCAGTTGAGAAAGTTTTCATGGAGTGCATCCATACCATCCATTCCTCAGTCAGACAGAAAATATGGAATAACAGTGATCCCATGGAGCTCCAAAGAAAACTGCCTGAATTTCCTGAATTCAGCTTTCCCCCATGGACACCAAGATTTCCAAGCAGCCAGCAACTCTCTTATATGGCTAGGCTGTCTTTAACGACCTCAGTGGCATTTAGAGAAATTGAGGAAAAAAGATGGTGAGTGGAAGTGAAGACAAGGTAACAAACTGAAGCCTTCCAAGAAGGTGTATGCAACAAAACATCAGAAAATTAAGGCAAACTAAAAGCAGTGCTGCAACAAAAAAACGTGTTCGGGGTAGACAGAAGCAAGGCAAGGGCAGTAAACCATGCTATCTGAACATATCTGTAATATTGACAAGTGTGGTTGGTTTGGTCCATCAAAGTGATGACCACGTGCAACTACTCAGTTGTTATTCAGTCCATTCAGTTTACAATTAAACATGTCAATTTGAGCTACTAACAACCTTCCTTAATGTGGACCACAGTACTCCTGGGAAGAAGTCTGCAGGATGTTCTTAAGCTGTCTCCCCTCCCTTTTTTTTTTTTTTTTTCCCCCCCACAGACATATTGAAAGCCCATTTTCACAAGCAGGAGTCTCTGCTGAGTTTTGATGGCTTTTGATCAGGCACTAGCCCTTCAGCACTGCCGGACACTGTAGTAAAATTGACCACAGCAGCATTAAATTATTCTGACTCATACTGCAGGCTGTGAAACTAAGCTCCACAACATTGGAAGACGTTTCTAAGATGATTTCATGGTGCAGCAGAGGAGGACATCTGAGCCCAACTTCCTTATAGCTACTCATAATATATGGAAATCTATTAAAATGTGACCAACATGCAAGTTTTGCATTTGCATATGTGATTAGGAGGCTGTTCTACAAAATTGTCTATTTTAATTGTTAGCATCACATGTCCTTGCCTAATGGCTAACTACTATGGAGGATATTGTAAGCTGGATCTCTTGTTTAATTGCTGCTAATAGCACTTATCAGGTAAAACTAAAATTAAAATTAAAACTATTTGTTATTTTAGCAAATTAACAAAAACAGAACATGTACTGGAACTTATTTAAATATCCTAAATTCCATATAATAGCATGAGCTGCTAGCTCTGCTAAATTCTGGAAATGCACCCTGCCGTTTGTACTAATTGGTGGGAAATGCAGGACTGTGTCAAAGACAACTAATTGTCTGATGAAAATAGCTTGTTTCTGACATCAGTACATACCACACCCATATATCACATGAGGAGGGTTTCAAAAAGGTGTTATATATATTGTCATGGTAATTATAATTAGGTTATATGTATCCAAGGTACAGAAACCAAGCGAGGTGATGGCATAAAAGAGTGTCTTATAAATGAGACTGTGGGGTATTTACCTAAACAATTGCATGCAGCAAAAAAAAAAAAAGAGCTTACATAAAAGTGTGTATTATGCAGATGTTAGAAACCTGTGTCTCTGAGAAGACACTATTTTGACCATAATGCATTCTGTCATGTGAGATAAAATGCAGAGAACATTTACATTTCTCCCACTCACTGAGCTTCTACCACACGGCTTGCATTTTTCTCACATCAATAGACATCTTTTTAAACATTATATTCATGTCTGTCTCTCTTGATGGCAAATAAAATTCAATAAATAAAATACTTTGTGATAAATATGTTAGATTTAAGAAGCGGTTGTGATATAGTGTACAGGTTTTCAAAGATGATTTGTTAAAACCAAATAAATTTAACAAGACGTGTACACAAGCTCAAAATATATTAATATATTGTAGATGATGCACAATAACATAATGACCCAAAAGAGCATTTGCACAGTTTTTCACACTGCTTAACTTACCACTAAGTAAGACAAATAATCAACAGAACTTGGACTCACTGCCTCTGTAGATCAGATCAACATATGACTGCTGCAACAGCTTGACTTGCCACAGCATTTCAAAACCAGCTGCAGTTACAGATATCTACTATATAGCAGGGGACACGTTCACTGCAAAACCATCAACAAGTCTAGTGTCACTTAGAATACAGTTATAGATCACTAAATATTTCTACTACTACACAGCACACTATTATGCATTCAGCCAACCTGATTGCTGTACATGGCAAATAATTTGTAATAAAATATAATTAGTGAGCACAATTTAAGTGTCCTACTGTGCTTCTGGTGATCATCTCCTCTTAGGTAATTTGAAATTGCACAGTTAATGTTTATCATCTTAGAGTCAAACAAATAGATGACATAGCAAATCACCAGTTCCTCAGTTTCTTTGAAGTTTGTGTTTTGCCTTTTTGTAAGACTGTTATTTACCAAATATTGTTACTATATCATGTATTTTTTTCTTTAAAACAGTAAAACATGCAAGAAGAAATCTTGCTGTATCATTTGTTTTCTATTTAGTAGTTTCCTACTTTTTTGTTTGTAACAACTTTAAAAGACTGGTTTTAGTGTTTTATTATCTTTTGCCTTACAGAACTGCCAAGAAAGTCAAACAGATAATGCGCCTTTTGGTGGTTTTTATTTTGCATTTCTAAAAACAGCTCACCATCAATTCAAAGGGCTTAGAATACAGACAAGACAAAAGAGTATTATTATTTACTTTTTAATGATGAAAACTAAGACACAGAAAGAATAAGCTATTTCCATAATGTCACGCAGAAGAATAAAGTGAACCCAGACCTCTCAATTCTCAGTGCAGTGACTAAACCATGTCAGCCTTCCTGTAATTTTGAGGATATGGATCCCACTCCCCAAAACTTGAGACTCAAATATACACTTTCATCTTTATATGTTTTAATCAGAGGGAATAGGCTACATATGGAGACTGAAAAAAATTGATGTAGGGTATCTACATCAGTTTTACATTAAGTTCTGAATTAAAAAAAACAAACAAAACTCTTGATCATTTAAATATGCAAAACCACTGAAATTGCGGGGTTTTTTAAGCGCTCACTACCCAAACTCTTCATTTTCTTTCAGACACACAAAACATTTTCCTTAGACCATGGAATGAACATGTCTAATTTCAGATCAGACCAAATCTGCACGTTAAGTTGCTTAGCTAGGTGGAGGAGCAGGCTGAAGACATACCACAACTGCAGGAAAATATTAAGGGCTAATACCACTTCCTGGTTCTCCTCTTAATGTAATGTCAAGCCTGTATCTGTAGGCATGCTCTCACTTGTGAGATAGGGAGAAGTTAGGGTTAGGGTTGGCAAGTTTCATTGCTGTGTAAGAACTCATGTCCTTCCTCCTGCAAGATGGTGACAAAGGTCCAGAGAGGCATTTGTTGTTTGAAAGGAAGCTGCTGCTGTATCTCTCAACTTCCTCAACAGATTGCAATGCAGGATTGTTTTAGTAGCTAGTGAAGAGAATCAGACAGAAGTTCCTCCCCACTCATCACTATGCATGATCAAGGCACCCGAATCAAGTATTTCTCAAGGACTGTTCATCTACAGCAGTCCTCTGTTAGCATTATATGGCATCTGAGTTAGCATTATCCTCTGGAAGCTAACTCTATTCCAACATGGCTGCTTGATCTATTGTCATTCAAAGGCTTAGTATTTTTTGCTCAAGAACCAGCTAACACCACTAAACTTATCACTTGGTTCATTTGTCTCTGGAACACATTCACAACAGCCCTAATACCATGTTCCCTGCTAGCACTGAGTTAAAATGCTTCTCAAGGAGAAGCTGATTAGTTAAGTCACAGAAGACAAAGCGCTATTAAACATCAGAGTGTTACTATGCTGAATTTGGTTAGGCTTCATCCTGCACAGTGTAGGCGTAGTTGGTCACGCCTTGGGTCTGGGAGCTGTCTTAAATGATTTCTCAAAATTCCCTTCATCTCAATTTTGTTCCTGCAGCAATGTAAACATTATAACTTTAGCACAATATATTAAATGTGTCAAGTCTTTCAAATCACAAAACTGACTTTAAAGCATGAAATGTTCAGAAATAAATTAGCCTCTTGGAAGTTTTTCTATTTGTCTTGCTGAATCCTAGACTTCTATTCTAACTTTCAAACTTCACTTCATAAGCATATAAGATTTACACTTCAAGAATACAAAGTCCCCAGATTTCAGACACTAGCTATTACATGTCATTTGGTTTTACGATTTCATACAAAGCATATAAAGTATCATGAGATGCATTATTAATTGACAGTTCAACGTCAGTGGTCTTGCAGGAATAGTATATAACACTTCACAACTAAGATATATCTACCTGACATTTTAAAAATATGAAAAAATATCTAAAATATACACCAAATCTTTGTAAATATTACTACATGTATAGAATATATATATACACTACATGTATATGTGTAGTATATAGTGTATATATATACTATATATATATACACTAGACATATATATATTGTATATATACTGTATTACTGAAAGAATGTTACTTCTAGGTAGGCTGGGGATGTATAGAAAGGGACCATCAGGACTGGAAGATGGAGGTAGCATTTTGTTCCTTGTGGAAGGCTAGACAACATTGTTAAAGACAACAATATCCAATAAACATTTGAAAAGCCTTTGTATTATTTTTTTTTAATGTGAAGATTATCTATGTGAACACACATAGTTCAGGAGCAGAAGCAGAAGAATACAGATGCTTCCTCTGCCTGACAATCTAAACAACTGTTGCTTTTGCTGGCCAGCACCAGCAGTGATGCAATTTCAGCTGAAAGGTCTGCAGCCATGAATCATAGCTCCCCATTTTTAGTCATCACCTCTATAAACATATTAAAATTCGACTGCTTAACATTTCACAAAAAATAGTATGGAAGGCTAAACAGAGTCATGTCTCATCCTATTGCTCACTTTAATATTATCTTATAATAACTATTACTCCTGTAATGATTACTGTCATTTTGATTACTTCAGTGTGTAGGAAAAATAGTCACATGCCATGACTCCACTATGCTATGTCATGTCTCAAAAGATTATTTTTTTCTATTTTATGAATTCACTATAACACCATTACTTAGCTGTTAGAAATATAATTCAGTTTTCATTCCACAGTATAGAACTGTACTTTTCAACATCTGACATTCCTTAAGGCAAGACATTAAAAGTTGTCTGCATTTAAAGATCTGGTCTAGGACTTGGGTGACTCCAGCTTCAGTTCCCTAAAAGTGTCAAAGACACTTCAGATCTACAAAGGTATCCCCACTAAGGATAACTTATAAAAATATAGTCCTCTATATAATGAGAAATCTCTAAGCTGATCCTGCTGCAGGTCTTGTGAATGTATTTCTGCAGAAGTTGCTCCCTCCCTCTGGCTCTATAAATCTAGTTTTAATTTCTGAACAGTGTCTCTGTCTCAGCAGAGGTTACAGAATGTTCTGGAGCCTTGCCTCTTGCGCACCTCTGTACAGAAAGGACAGCGAGGTGCTGAATCATATAATCATAAAATCATAGAATCACTAAGGTTGGAAAAGACACACAGGATCATCCAGTCCAACCATTCGCCCTTCACCAATAGTTCTCGCTAAACCACGTCCCTCAACACAACATCCAAACACTCTTTGAACACCACCAGGCTCGGTGCTGAAGCAGGTCCAAAGAAGGGCAAAAAGGCTTGTGAAGGGCTTGGAGAATATACCCTACAAGGAGAGACTGAAGGAACTGGGGCTGTTAAGTCTGGGGAAAAGGAGGCTGACAGGAAACCTTACTGCTCTCTTCCAATATCTGAAAGGTACTTACAGCGAGAGTGGGGTGGTCTCTTCTCACTGGTACCAGGTGACAGGATGAGGGGAAATGGCCTTAAGTTGCACCAGGGTAAGTTTAGGTTGGATATTAGGAAACACTTCTTTACAGAAGGGGTTGTTATCACTGGAATAGGCTCCCCAGGGAGGTGGTTGAGTCACCATCTCTGGATGTGTTTAAAAACCATCTGGATGTGGTGCTCAGGGACATGATGTAGCAGAGGGTTGTTAGGGTAGTATGGTTAGGTTGTGGTTGGACTCAATGATCTTTAAAGTCTTTTCCAACCTGAGTGATTCCGTAGTTCTCTAGGCCTAATGACAATGGTATCCTTCTAAATGGTAAACTGAATGTGAGACTTCTAAATATGTCTCCACTGCTACTCCTTGTTCAAGTCTCTCCTGAACTGTTGCATAAGTTGGTTGACTTGGCCCAGCTAAAACAACCTTGTAGTGTAAACAGTGAGCATACTTTACAGTATAAATAATTTTTTATCTTGTTATCTGGAGTTTTGCAATTCCCTCAAGTCTGGGAGGTACTAAGAAGACTTCTCCCCTTTTCTCTAACTAGTACCATCTTTGTTTCTTTGTTACAAATTTTAAAAGGAGTCCTGAGACAGCAAAAGAAAGACTGTTCACGCTGAAAACTGCTAAGTGCCATGGCCCTGAAGGCATTCCCAGCTCTGATTGTTCCTGCACACAGCCTTGGGGCTCTCTTCATCCTGCCCTCAGTGCAGGACTCCATTTCAGCCCAGCTCAGGGCCATCAGTCCCTGCCAAAGCAAAGTCCTGTCCATCCCCTGGATGGACTCCTTGAAACTGCCCTGTACCCTCACCTCTGCCCTCTCTCTCCTTCTGGTCCCATAACTAGGGCATGGTTAGCCCCTGGACCTGGTTTATGCCCTCACTATACCAGGGTCTGTCGAAGGGCCTCATTATCAGCCTGGGCTCTACCCCAAAGACGAAGTCACAGCCCATGGTGGGGTTGCTCTTGGTTCCAGCTCCAGATCCCTAAGGGCCACCAGGACAAAAAGGGCCTCTGGCTCCATGGCCTTTGGCCCTCAAAGGGCATTTGTGGAAAGAAGAAGATTAGTGGAGGCAGAAGAGACCTGCTGGTCTAGGAGTCAGACAAAAGAAAATACAATCTGATCCACATGGCTGCGGGTGGGGGAAGATTTCTTTACAGGTTCTGTCTCCTGTATTTTCTTTAAGTTTGTTGTGTTTTTTTTTTTTCTGGTTTGTTTTCAAATAAAACCTAGAATTCCCTTTTTATTATTTGATGTTTGTTTTTTAAGAACAAAAATATTTTTGGCTCTTTAGGATGATCACTTGAAGGAGTTGAAGTCCTGTTAGACTTCTCAGATCAAGAGCAATGCTGTGAAACAAAGTTCTGCTGAGATGCTCTTCACCAACCCACTCCATGAGAAACAGCACCGTATGAGCAGTGCTGTTTTGATTTCATCTCCATCAACCATGATTCTGCGGACCTCCTCACTATTCCATTACATGCTCTGCTGTGTGAGAACCTTGTAGATGGCCCAGTGCAGCTGTCTGAATTTCACCTTTTAAATGGAGAAAATTTGTTTTTATGATACGCCAGTGTGGATATGCTGTAAGATCAGCTTTAAAATCAGGTTTAATATGAAAAAAGAAAATCCATCAGTTTTGACTCCAGCAAGACTCTTCAGTGAAATCAATGAAGAGTTTTACCTGCCTGAGGACCCCTTAAGATTTGCATCTTCCTACAGACTTAATAACCTGTAATCTGTAGAACATTTTCAAATTAAAAAAAAAGTCATTATAGTCATTATACTGGCACAAACATCTTCATATTCATACTCTTCATATAATATCAAAATATTTTGCATTTCCCTGCAAACACAGTTAGTGACACTAGAATTCTCGGACAAAGACAATGAGATTACTATGGCAGTTTTCTAGTCCCCTGGATTGTTATGCAAATAGTTAAAATATTGAAATAAATTTAAGGAGTTATACTCTAACACGTCAGTCCTGTTATAATTTGGAGACAATGAATAATATATTCCAGACAAAGTGAAGGCAGCTATAGAAGTAAACTAAAATAGGAAAATTACGCCCACCAGGCATTTAAATTTAGGAGCTGAATAAATTATCCATACATTAAAAGGTTCATATATTTCAAAGAAAGCATAAAAAAGTTTAAAAAATAACTGAGAAAATGTAACGAAAAGCAGAATAATTCCAAATGTGATCAAAGCTGGTGTGGAAACCTATTAAATGGATATCCTTGTTGCACAAAAATTATGCAATACTATTTTCACAGATCTATTCTTTTACCAGATATTCTCTCAGAGTCTCTGCTGTTTTGTGAAATGAGTTTTAATCTAGCATGGTTAAAAAAATATAATTTAAACTATGATTTTTATCCATTCAAATTTCTATTACATATTTTCTTCTTATGGCACAATGAACATTCATTGTTTTTAATCAAGTGTACTCTTTTATCTGGTATTCTTCCAAGAGGACTTCCATATCCTCTTGTATGATTCAGTTCAGAGCATATGTTATTCCTACAAATCTATTAATTAAAAGCCTACTCAGAGTATTTCATGAAAACTAAAAATACAATGATTTTCTCATCACACTGAAAAGCTAATTCTCACAACATTCATCCAGGTTCTTGTTATAACTTAGCACACTTCGTACTTTCAAATATTCACCACTGTTACAGAATATGCGAACTGTTACTATCCTGATTTTATAACAGAGCCTGTTTAAAATATCTGAATACATTGGCATGTCTTATTAAGGTGGCTTCAGAATTAGGAATAGAGAAAATACTTATACTAGGGCTTAAGAACTTTGCTAATAGATTTTTTTTTTGGGGATTTCCAATAAATTGAACTAATGATACATACTTTCCAGTGAGGAAGAGATTCATCACTATTTAATATTGCTATTAAACAGAGTTCACATTACGCTTCCCAACTTCAAAGGGATGCACTTTTTTTAACCTCATTCTGAGAAAATGTGTGCCTTCAAGTGAATCCAGCCAAGACAACTGACTCTCGTACAGCAAGGACAGTGATATACATCAGTACTTTTCTTCTGTGGGTAGTAGTGGTTGCAGGGTAACACCCAATGAGCTGCAAACCTGCCTGACTTCCGAGACAGGTACAAAAGCCTTTTAACATCTTACACAGCACCGGACAACATCTGACTTCACAACTGGACTTCAGAGAAGCTCTTCTATCTAAAAGTGAATCTGTTTGCTTTTTAGGAATGTCTCATAGTCGTAATATCTATTGACATGAGAACAAATGAATGAAGATGAGATCTATACAACTTTGTGTACATTAGAAGATACTTCATGCTGAGAAAAGTTCAAACAACAAACACGAGAATATTATTCTTGAAAAACCTCTTTTCATAATACCAAGAAGCTTTTTTCTTTTTATTTTCTTGGTATTTATTTATTTAATTATAATGTATTTGCTATACTACATAGATGCATTGCACTAAATTTACATTCTGGGCGCTTCTTCAGAACTTTTTTTTACAAAGAGAAAATATGCCATCAAATATCACTTACTCTGCAATAACTATGTGTTCTCACGTGTACACAGTAAGCATGCCTCTCTGTGAGGTTGCTTATTCCATTCAGAACACCATGGAGGTTAAATCATATTCAGTGTGTTTTAATGACATCACCAAAGGGCCTTAATGCATAGTAGTTTGCATGTTGTCAATCTAAGCTTCCCATATGGCATACCTTATGCATACAAAGGCCTTGGGAGAGCCACAACTGATGTAAGAAGGTAAAATCGATTTTGAAAATCATTAGAGGTTCACACTATCACGTCGCCTGTTATTTATAACATAATTACTGTTGCCTAAAAACTATTTGAATAACAATTCATTCATCAACATATTTAAACTTTCCTGTACTCAGCACTACCATAACTTTTGATGGTGTAGCTCTGAAATGCCGTCTTGCTCAATTAGAAGGAGTATATGGGTAGAATAAAGACTGTGTCTGTCTGAGGATGAATAAACACATAAAAGATTCACTACAAAGGCATTTTTAAAGTACACAATTCAGAAAAGATTGCAGTATGATACAGCAATTTATGTTTCCTTATTTTTGCTGATCAAGTTTAATGAAAGTTTGTGTTGTTGCTGTAAAGCAATATAGATAATATACATGTGACCTAGGTCACAAAGAAGTCTTCCTTCCTGTGAATGCCTTCACATTTCTTAAACTTATGTCTTCGGGTATATGTATGTAGCTCAGTCATTGATTTGATATTTGTTACATACCAATGTATGTTACCTTATGTCAGGTTAAATTCAAGTATTTCATGTCACGAGAGCCAGTTCTTTACCTGCAATTTGCACCAGTGCAATTACACTGGCTTTGAGCATAGAGTTTTTAACTGACATGAAAGAAACATAAAGCAAAGTTCTAATGCAGGTGTAACAGTATGCCAATTTGTACAAGTTTAAAAGCTTTCCCACTCATAAGAGGAAGATATTTTTAGAAAATGGTTGTTTCCTTAGATGTGCCCGTTCTTTGATGATTTGCAGAAATAGGAATGTGTCACCTCAGAATAAGTTAGCAGGAATAAAATTAGATTTTATTCTCTTCAGGAAAAAGTATATAAGCTTTAGTTTTAGTCCTCTAAACCTAAACTCCCACTGCCAATTAATCTCCACAAATACAAAGACCAAAGGAGGATGTGGCCTGTGGCTGCACATGGCTAGTGGCCCATTTCTGTACACTGGCAGTTGCCTCTAACCATTTCAGGTTGGATAAGATTGCTTATCTGTACTCTGAAGGTATGAAAATGGTACATTAACAAAACAGCAGGAACTTCCTTTCTTAGACTTTTGCTGGAGGTTTAATTAAACAAGAGAAACAAGAATGATCAATAATTTCCTATGTGAGCCGCCAGGCTCGATACCTTAATTATTCAGACAAAAGAATTTTACATTGTCCAAAAGAGAAATTTTGTATTTTGTCTAATATGAAGATCATTTCAGGAACTTGATAAGTCTGAGGAAGAAGCTACAGTTCACTTACACATGGATAACTGCCAGTGCACTTTATGAGGCCAGAGTTTCAGACTGTATATTATAGTGTAGAAATTCTTGATGAATAATGTGGAAAAGTTAATGAAACTGTAGCACAACCAAACCACAACCCTTTGCATCTAGTACTTTTCTGTATCTTCAGCATAACTTCTTCTCTACTTTCTGATATACAACTTAATAAGTCATCATTTTACTTGTCTAAATGAACCCACTGTTTTAACCACACAAAATACAACCCCAATTTAATCACAATAGATAACTAAATTAGATGCAACTTTTAAAAAGATAAAAAGAAAGAATTTTATTTTTTTTACTGATGAAAGATAATGGGTGAATTCGGCATATCAAGAAATGAAATACTAGACGAAGAAACCTGCTTTGTAACTTTGTACCTGCTCTATTTTCCTCCAAAGTTATCTTATTTTCCTATTTGTCAGCTTTTGATTTTGCATATTCAGTACATGAGAAAAACAGACTTTTTTCAAGTACCAGGTTTGTGGATTTTTCTTAATTTCCATTGTTCAAAACAGTTTTTTTGTTATTGGTGAGTTTTTTTGGTTTGTTTTTGGTTTGTTTTTTTTTTTTTGCAAATCAATCCTTCGAAATTAGGCAACACGTATTTTTTTCTATGTCTTGTAATTAATTAATTCTGATTTCCTATCATCATGAAATCAGCCAATTGGGGAAAAAATGTTAAACTCCTGATTTGCTTTTCTGAATCTATTTTTTACAGTTGCAAAGTCCTGGTCAAATAAATTAAATTACTGCAGCAGTATGTAACTAATTTTATGTAAATTAAGGTGTTAATGTTCTGAATCGAGTTCCTGAAAATGGTCTGTTCTTTCTTGCAGCTTTCTTTCATTAATGCCACAGTGAAAATCTGAAAACTAATTTCTACAAGACTGAGTGTTACTGTCCAACCTCTAAAAAAAAGTATATTTATGGATAGTTTTAATGGTCAGCTGACACTTCTCTTTAGCACACTCAAATAAATGAAGCCCACTGCCTACAACAAACAGAAACAAAAGAGAAAGAAACAGATACAAACAGAAAGGGCTGATAGGACTTGTTTTTTTTAAACAGATGATCTATAAATTTTGGTCATGTTGTTGAGTATGTAATTATTATTATTTTTTTTTTTTAACTTCTACTTGTAGTCCCTAATACAAGCAAAAGTGATGCATTAGAAAAGTAGAATAAAAATAAACATAATTGGAAACTGTAGAAATGCAAACTCAGAAACAGCCTGATTATTTAACTAGAAAAGTTAAAATAGCAAAAATAATCAGACATAGGAGAGGCAAGTTTGAAAAACTGTTCGTGTACATAGATCCACAGTTTCTAACCACCACTTTCCTCACCTTCATCATCATCACAGCAGATTAGATTGGGAGAAGTCATGATTTTTTTGCTGTTCTTGTAGCAGATTGATTCTATTTTCTTTGTGATGTTATAGATGATCATTTGCAGTGCTAAAATAAACTACTTCATATTATTCAATCTTTGAACAAGAAATTGGACTGGATTACAAAAACACCATCACTGTATACTGCTACAACTTTTCTGCATATACCTATGCTTTACTCAAATGGAATATGTGGGTGCAGGAAGGTAATTTTTCAATTTACTCCATCAATGCAATGCAGCTTGCATCATCAAGTGGCACAAGATTCAACCTTTTGCATCATCATTATAAAGGATGAAAAGATAAGACAAACATTTGCTTTGTGCTTATGAAAATTGTAATTCCAAAGAATTTTTCCTAGCTTGGTTATTTTACCTACACAAGACTTACGCTCCATATGCCAAAATCTACGAAAGAAATTTAGTCATTGACTTCAGTGAAAAATTCAGTGACTTTGTATAGCCACATAACTCTGGGAATCTCACAGTATTATACAGGAAATGTTACTTGTTCTTAGAAAAAAAAATTGCATTCTTCCTTTCCTAAAATCCCTCAATCCCATATTAGCGTACAAGAACGTAACTTTTTTTTAAAAAAAGTAAATTTCTAGCTTACATATTTTTGGTGAAAACATTAAAATCTTAAATTCCAGACTGTCAATACAAATAATTTTGAAGTATTTTAAAATATTTGGGAAAATAAAAATGGCAATCTTGATTATTTTTCACTCTGTAAACGCAATTCATAATTTTGTGTTTTACTGCTATTTAAAAAAAAAGGTTATTATTTTCAGCACTGTGCAGACATTTAGGGTGACATTTTGTAATGCCTGAATTTCTGAGGATCTATACTTCCTTCCCCCCCCCCCCCCCCAGAATGGCTTCAGAAATGAGGTTTCAAATTTTCCAAAACCATTCACTCTGTTAAACCAGCTGAAACTTAAGTGTGACTTAAGTCAATATCTACAGTAACAGATACACCTCTGAGCCCAAGTTAATGAGTTACTACTATGCATCAGCTAAGCTCTGGTGACTGTTTATTCACTCTTTGTTTGTGTCAAACATGAAGTAAAACACATTAGGTTAAACTTTAATGAAAGAAGGTAATGCTAATGCACTTTACTTTGGATTTGCCAAAGGCTAAGTGTTCTCGAAAGCAAAGACAACTTGATCAGGTGGCTGAGCACTAAATAACAGAGACTGGAATAGTGTCCAGTCCCCTTGATTTCTGAGCGTCTCATTGTAATCATTAAACATAACTAAGATTCATAGATTTTAAGATAATATTTATTTGTATAAGTTTAAGATTTCAAGGAAATATTTGTCAAAAAGGAGTAGCAAGTTTCATTCAATCTGTAAGTACAGCGAATAAACACTTTCTTATCCCTTATATTATTCCTACAGAAACTGAGATATAGGCCTTCATCCACCTTTGCGTATATGTTTGGACTTTAAAGAAAAATAAACATCTTCTGAAACCCAGAGCAATTGAGCCTGGTATACACAAGCCACTGGAAGGGACGCTGTACATGTTGCAAGGTGATATGTGAGAAGGAGTAGTTGGAAAGGCAAAAATAAACTAAACTGGAGAGCAATCATGAATAAAAATTCCTCTTTCCAAGCTATTAGCACTCTTTCGAGTAAACAGAAGACAAATGAATTTAATCTTCTCAAGGACTGACATAATTCTGGAGGAAAACACAGTTCTTGCCAGCCTGGAAGCTTACATATCCATTAACAAGGAAAACTGGAAGAAGGGATATAAAAGTTCACTTTTTTTTTTTTCTTTTTTCCTTTTTTTTTTTAATATTTCAACAAAAAAATTCTTGATCTAAAAAAAACTGCATAGAACACTAAGTTTGGCTTTGTTTAACATACACTCTACTAAATGACCTAATTTGAAACTTTACTATTTTTTTATTTATTTTAGAGGGAAAAAAAAAAAAATCACCTGAACAACCATATCTATATATCAGCAGGTATAACAAACTCTAGTACTTGATTTCAAATCCAACTAATTTACTCATACTCTACCGAAAATCACAGAGCTCACATAACCACTGCTATTTTATTACTTCAAACCTTTGTCCCAGGCACAGGTTTTTCAAAATTTGCAACCAAATCAGCATCAAAAGACAAGCTGCACCTCCTGCTATTTGATTTTATAGATTTCTTGAGAAGTTGAAGATACATAAGGTACACTCAGCCACATCTTTCTCAGTTGATGGGGGAAGGGACCTCTGGAGGCCATGCTCAAGCAGAGCTGCCCCAGGTGGCTTTTGAAGATCTCCAAGGGAAAAAACTCCACAGCCTCTCTAAACCACCTCTGCCTGTGCTCCATCACCTGCACAGTAAAAAAAAAAAAAAAAAAACTGCTTCCTAACATTCAGACAGAATGCCCTCTATTCCAGTTTGTGCTCACTACCTCATGTCCTGCTCTGATGCACCAAAGAGCCTGGATCTATCTTCTTGACACTCTCCCTTTAGGCATTTGCAGACATTGATAAGATCCCCCTGACACTTCTCTTTTCTGGGCTGCACAGACTCAATTCCCCCAGGTTTTCTTCATGGGAGAGATGCTTTAGACCCATCATCATCTCTCAATGAACTCTACTGTTGCTACATGCCTCTCTCATACAGGAGAGCCCAGAACTGGACACAGCACTTTCGTGTGAGAACTCACCAAGGTTAAGAGAAGGATAACCTCTCTCAACCTTCTGCCAATGTTCCTCCTAACACAGACTAGAATGCTGTTTGGCCTTTCTTGCTGCAAAGGCACAGTACTAGCTTGAGTTGAACTTGGTGTGCTCCAGGACTCGTGTTCTTTCCTGCAAGACTGCTTTTAAGCTGGTTACATTTGTTCATGGCATTATTCCTCCCCAGGTGGAAGATCTTGCCATTCCTTTTGTTGAAGTGTTTGAGGTTTCTGTCAGGCCATTTCTCCAGCCTGTCCCTCCAGAGAGCTGAACAACCTCCCCCCCCCCCTTTCGCAATAGTAGGGCACATTTTCCTCTATATTGAAAACCTGAGATTTCTTTAAAGCACTTTTTCCTGCAGCCCACTCTCTCAATTTCTGTCTGAAGGGAAGATGAGTATAGGAAAAAGGGTGTTCTTAAAAAAAAAAACTGAAATTCTTTAGGGATCAATTCATTCTTTGGCACCAAATAGTATACGTGTAGTCAAGCAATATGTTAAATACAGTATAAAGCAATAATATTTGAAATAGGTTCTGCATCTAGAATGAAAAAGCCAAGCTGCTTTGAAATAGATATGAACTTCGGAAGATTGGTTCAGCAGTCATGTTTATTTTTTTTTTTTTTTTATGGTGGGAATATAGAAATGCAGTTTATTGTAGAGGGTAAAACCGTGACAACTGAGGTTCTGTCTTCTTTATAACTCTATTGGACTTTGCTCAGTGATGAATACAGATACACTTCAGCATTCTTGTTCAGTATCTCCCCTCTCCACAGTGCCTTATTATTATTACAATTTAATGTAGTGGCACCTAACTGGCAGAGTCAGGTTCTACTCCAGTGCGCTAAACAAACATAATAAATGACATGACAGTCCCTGCCACAATACATAGGCTTCACCCTGACAGGACTAGATCCAGTGAAGGAAAATGCAATGATTTATTCTGACAAGATTCTGAAGGCATTTAAAATGTATGGAAAACCCTAGATTCTGTATGCATGTTCTCCTTAACTGTCTTGAATCAACATGAGGCAGCTTATTTCATACATATTGCTCGACAGAGAGAGAGCAACAGCAAGGATTTCCATACCAAAGTCTCATGGACAAGTATGTAGATCCACATGCTATGAGGCAATGTAAATACTTATTCTAGGAGTACTCGACTTGCCTGGCTTTATGCTTTTAGTGGCAATTCTTGAAGTTCACAGCTATACTGCCTGCACTGTCCAGTTTCAAAGTCTATCTAATGACAAACAGATGTGACCTGGTCACACCAAACTTTTGTTTCCTTCTGGAAAGCAGATAGAGGAATTTTGGCTACAGAAACCAAAGGCCACACGCTAGTCTGGAAGCAGACAGGCTTTTCCTGGACTGCTGAAAAAATAATCACATCTCAGGCTGCCACAGACTTTAAGTTATAGTAGAAAATATTAATGATGAAGTAACAAAACCAAAAAAATAACTGCTATAAAATTGTTACTAATTTATGTATCCTTTGCCCTCCTTAGAGTTACACTGTGCACAAGAACATTCCTTCCTTTTATCAATACTCGTAATCAGGAGCCTTAGCCTGTCACAAGTATGTAAGAGTTGCTCTGAATTTTTATTTTTTTTTAAATTTCCTTGCTCACATTCTATGCAATGCGGTGGTCATGGGCAGAATTCAGCCTAAAACATGGGGCATTATTTGTAGCTAACTATAATTGCAAAGCATTGCTAGTACTATCTGTTAACATTAGGGAAAATATGTGTTTATGTCTTCATACTGTTGCATACAGTAAGTAAATATTAAGTTACAGTATTACATGCATTAACATTATATGTCAGAAACCTTTAGTAAATTTGCCTGCTTTGAGACTGAAACAAAGTATTGCTATTGTGAACAGAAACATAGCACCTGCATTTTTCACTGAAAAAAAAAAAACCTTTTGCATAATGAATTTGCTAGATTCTGCTATTGTTCAGTGAAGTACTCTCCCATGCAGAGAACTGCAGGATGGAGATTTCAGTAAGAAATTAAGTTAATTTATGACAACAGTTAAATAACAAAAGAAAAGGATACAAAAAACATTGTTAAGCCATGTCCGAGCACCCTGTCTTTCAAATAACTGAGACTACAAGGCCAAGGCAGTAGTAGTACAACGTTGTGTGTTTACTGGGACTCTGTATATGGTGATTGGCACCAGCCAAAAAATTACCTTATTCTGGTCATTTATTTTAGTCTTACACAATATAGAGTACGCATGCTCATCTTCCTACAGATCTAGATTCAGTTCTATGAAAATGAATCCAGGTTCCACTCCATACTTGTTGTGAAAGATACCCTTCCCCAAGGGTGTGAAACCAACACCATGCATTTTTAATTGTTCATAGAAGCTACAATGGGTTATAAACCTTTAGCTTTGTACAGACTTTAAATGCCACTAATACTACTGAATGCAAAGTTAAACTACCTTTCACAGATGAGAAATGCCTTTAGAATAGCAATAGTGTAATTTATCCCACCAGATGAATTTCTGTTATATGATTGCAAAATGAATCTATTTTTTTAAATGTGCAAAGGGAAGGGACAGTCAGTCCAAGATTTACACCTGATTTGTGTTATAGTAATCTTTGAAATTAAGAAGTGTATCCTTGCATTTCATTAAATTCTGGCTAATGAGATAACTGTCTTCCCAAGGAGGGAGTGATGAAGTACTCATGCCATAAAGCATAAATTAATGCTGCAAGGTTAAACACTGGAACTAACTCATGTTTCAACAAAAGCCCCTACCAGCAGTTAAATTAACTGACATAAATACCATAAAATCTGTCTTTATTTTAGCCTCAGATGATGCTTCTTTTTACACCCCTGCTTTCAGTTTGTATAACTCATTTTTGCACATTATTGCATGCATCATTTGCCATTTAAAGAATCAGCTACAACTGAAAAAAAGATTTAAGGAAGCAAATACTCAAGGAAAAAGAACGTGTAGGTATGAGGAATACCCCTATCATACTGTATTTTGCCAGTACTCTTTAAAGAAAATACCACAATAGACAACCACGGTTCAAAGAAACAGTTAATTATGTTGAGAGTAGACGAAAGAAATCTACTTTTTCAGCTTTTTGACAGACATTTTGAAAAAAAATGTTAAAGAAAACCTGTGGTGATAATAGGTTTGATATATATTCTGGCAAAAATTATATCACATTAATGAGGTGGCTTAAAGGGCTCATGCATTTTGTAGGAGGCATTTCAATGTATTAGTATAATTAGCAGTGATGAGAAAACTGTTTGGAACTGAATTACCTCTCACGAGTTCATTTGAGCTATATGAAATTACACCATGCAAGAAGGAAAATTATGGAGCCATCCAGAGAGAGTTCATGCCTGATTTGATCATAGCCACTAATTGGATGATCATTTTCGTAAAGCTTTTCAAATGGTTGACAGTTTCTGCCTCTCATTTTTTTTAATGGACTAGTTCTTTATTTCTTGCACTAAGCAACCAAACATACATTTGTTCAAGATTTTGGTGTTTCTACAGGGACCTACAGGTGTAATTGTCACAATCTGAGCAACCTTTGTCCCCTAATTAGCTGCTTTTTGGGGACCCCTGATGAGAGTTGCTGGTCTTGTTAACAATCTTAGAGAATACCTGATGAGTAAGACTCTCCCAAAGTCTGATGCATGTCAGCAGACACCATATGACAGCAATTTAATGAAGTTAAAAACTGACCCGATTCTGATGGCTGGAGTAGCATCTGTGTTGTATAGCTTTTGATTTCTGCTAGCTTATTTTTTTCTAATATGAATTGGGTGTTCTGGTGAAGGATAACAGAAAGGTGAAGGATACAGGAAGGAAAGCTTATTAATGGAAATACTTTATGAGTTCTTTCTGTCCTTCCTAATATCAAGTAACACTGAGCAAATTGAAATGGTGCTAACCTTCTTCATATATTTTAAATGAGGTGCCTACTATATAAAATACTTGATTTGGGAATCCTTAAGCATTTAACTCAGATCTGTCTTACTGTTTTGTTGGGTTTTTTGTATGGTTGGTTTGTTTGTTTTTCTTTTTTTTTTTTACTACTACTTTTCACTTTTTTATGCTTTTATTATTTCCCTTTATTTAATGCAAAACAAAATTTTCACAGATAACTGTAGGCTGCAAAGCCAGGAAGGAAAACAGAAAAAAGAAGAACTTTCCAGTCTCTTTTTTTAAAAAGGGAACATTAAACTGAAAAATATTTTATTCCAGTGATAAGATAAAATTCTATGTGAACAACACTTCTGAAATCCACAAGTTCTTACATAGCTTTTGTGAAGACTGTTCTCTGAAATTCTATGTAGGAATGGAGACTCTTTCTGACATTCTGTTTACCATAGATTTTCCATAAGCCTTCTAGTAGTCACTTATGGAATGAATACCAGCACTTATTGAGATGCTATTAGTAGATTCATACAGATTTAAGCAAAAATGCTTTTTTCACATGAAGTATTCTGTTTTAATATAGCTCTCATTTTATATCAGTCTTTACAGAAAGATGTACTACTAAATGCTATTTTATACTGTTTAAACTTTATCGCTTTCATTGAATTTTCCCCGCAGTCAGGAGATGTATTTGCAAAAAGTCTGAATTTTCAAAAAAAATATCTAGAAAAATAATAGTTCATAAATGCCTTTTAATTGAGCTGCAGTTTTAAACATCTTGTTTACAACAGTTTTTAGTGAGAGTTTGGCTTGCATGTTACAAATTGCAGATTATGTAAAATTCACTTATATATATATATATGAATTTATATATATTTGAAGAGATTTACAACTGACTTCAATGCAGAAAAACATACATTTTCAGAAGTGTTTGAAAATATATATGTAATATCCTAGTGTTCTCAGTAAACAGAACTGCTGGTAGTTCGAATGCTTAGTTCATGTTTCTTCCTCTAATATAGCACAAAATTGTTCTAGTAATGTGCTTTACAGTCATTACTGCAGCTTTGGCGATTCTAATGTTGGATGCCTCATGGAAGACAAATGCTGCATGCCCTTTTACTTCTCACAATAATTAATACTGTGAATGCACACAAGTTAGAAATAGGCAAAAGCACTGTTAGACCACTAAAGTCAAATGCAAACCATATGTTTAAAAGGACACATTCAAGAATAATAATATTATAAAAATGTTAATTTAAGTAACTTTCTAGAGGATGTTACCAATGTAAAGTAAAAAAACTTTTATAATTGACAACAGTATTAACTGCAACCTCATGGTAAGGTCAGCAATTTTTATCCATTATGCAGCAATTAATCAAATATTATTAATATTGTGGAGTCTTACAGAAACTTAGTAAGATGATACATTTGCTCCAAAAAGCCACTTAGAGATTATTTCCACTTCACAGTTTACCCTTCCATAGACATTTATACTTCTGCTTCACTACAACTGTAGGTTTGCTTTATTTTTCAAATTAAAAAAAAAAAAGTGATTTTTGCATCTGAAATCAAATGTTTTGCTCAGGAAGCTTTCAGCTACCTGAGGTTACAGAACAATTTTGCTTTGCAGATACTTTCTGCAAGAAAAAAATTGGCTGTGTAAAAAAAAATTGATGTTTATAAGGCTTTTCTGATAGTAAAGATTTAGACATTCAAAGCACATAAATAAAAGCACCTTTATTTTATTAATGAACAAAAGATGGCAGGTCTTCACCATGACCATAGCTATATTGGTGTGAAGTCATACTGCAACCAGAAATACCTGAAGAAACATAGGAATTCTGCAAGGATACTACTGCTCAATGACCTCCTGCATATTGAATACCTCAAGTACTTCACGTGCATAAGTAGTTCAGTAAAGAGTTGTCATTGTTTTATATCTGTAACCCTGGCTGTTTATTCTCATAGAGAAAAACATACCGTAATTATCATGAAGATAGTAATTAGAATAGCAATAAGACAGAAAGAGGATTACAAAAGCAGGTTGCTCAGACACTGAAACTTCAGAACCTCGTTATTAACCTCCTTTCTAAGAAGTGACGATATATCAAAGTGTCAAATCTACACTGATATCAAAGTTAGGGATGATTTGTTTATTTCTGAAGAACAGTTTAAATTCATCCTAACTTTCACACTGTGAATGTGGTATCACTGCATTAGGAATGTGCTCAACCCAACCTTTGTTATCTTTTGTGGTGAAAAAAGAAAATCAGCAGATAGAAGTGGGGAGGAGGACTCAGATGTGAATGACATAACTATACTTTTAAAATACAAATGCAAAAAGAGTAGGAACACAGCTATGAAAAAGACATTGTTTAGATTTAGCACATCATTTACCTGAAGTACACACTGCCTATGCCATTTTTGTCTACGAGAATTAATGTACTATAATTCCCTTGAAAGGGAAAAAATCAACACATGCGCATTTGTCAGAAAATATACCAACAGATCAAATGCAGGCAATAAACTCCCTATAAGTTATAAGACATTTGAACACTCTATGTGAAACAGCAGAATTTCCTCAGGATTAGCATATGGTCACCGCAAATGCATGAAGTACATGATACTCTGTCCAAACCTCTCCTATCCTTCCCACAGTCATTTGGAGCAGTCATTTTACTAACGTAGCTGCTGTGGTTCCAGCTGTCACTTTTACAAAACTAGAAAGCTACCCACTGCCAGGAACACTGATACCTATTGAACTTCTGGCAGCTACAAGAAAGCTGGAGAGGGCCTGGATAAGGGCACATAGCAATAGGACAAGGGAAAACAGCTTTAAACTGGAAAAGGGTGAATTTAGACTAGATATTAGGAAGAAATTTTTTACTTTGGGAGCGGTGAGATGCTGGAACAGGTTGCCCTATGGATGCCCCCACCCTGGAGGCATTCAAGGCCAGGCTGGATGGGGCTTTGTGCAACCCGGTCTAGAGGGAGGTGTGCCTGCCTATATAGCAGCGGGGTTGGAACTAGATTATCTTAAGGTCCCTTCCAACCCAAATGATTCTATGATTCTATGACCTACACAGTAATATTTAAGTAAAATTCTAAAACTCATAAGACAAATATCATGAATGCAAAGATTTTTTAATAACATTTATGAACAGCTCTTTTAAAAATTACTTATTCTTTATAATAACAAGCTTCCCTGTTTCATTGCTTTCAACAGAAATGCAACTTGTTATCATCACAACTCTAAGGAATACAGAAATTAATAGGAATGAGATGGTAAATGGTGCTTGGAATCAATCCATCAGACTTTAAGTCACTTTATTTATGGAAGATCTTTAAATAAACCAGAGAAAATAGTATTTTGCTCTCTGGGAATATCTTACTGAAAAAAAAATTGCTTTTTTTTTTAAATCATCACATTTAATGGAGGTTGGAGGCTCAAAACAGATTCCTTGAAGTCAGCAGTAGCTCAGAGAAATATTCCTGAGAAAGATTTCTAGCAATTCCCTGAGCAGCCCAACTCAGGATATTAGCCCTGAAGGCTTTTGCACAGCCACCAGTCTCACCACTAGTGGAGACAGCTACGCTTCCAGATGTTGATGTTAGAAAAAAATCTGTTCCCAAGACTCAGCATCTGCTTCCTGAAATCAGCTAAGTCTTCTGTGAATTGATAAGCATATTCAGCAAAAGAAAGCAAAGAACACTGCTTTTTATAGAATAAAAACCACAATGCTGGCATTTATACAGCTTTCTCTGAATAGTAATATCCAATTAAGTTTTTAAAAAAGGCAAAAAAAGACTCTCAAAACTGCAAGGAATATTAGTTCACAGGTATTAAAATATAGATATACAAATTAGGCCAAGAAAGACTCAAAGATACCGTTGCATTGTTTATAGGTGAATTTTACAGCTTAAAAAACTGCATTTAAAAACTCCAAGTAACTAAATATTTGAAATATTTTACTAAATAATACTAAAAGAATACACTTTCCCTTTTAGGGTTTAGAAATTTAAAAATTTTACTGAAGAGAAAAGGTGAGCATGCTCATTTTCCAGTTAGGAAATTTGTGCAATAGATACTACGTATTCCTCAGCACTGGTCACCTACATAGACCAGGTACTTGACTGTTTTCCAAAATTACTAGCAAGTACATACAGCTTGCTCTCTTTTACATATTGAGAAGTGCCTATAAATACTTATCCCATGATTTAATTTCCCATTGAAGACATCACCTTATGAACATCCTCTTGAAAGGTGGAAAATCAATTGTGCACTACATTATTTTTAGCCCAGCTGGTGAAATCACAAAAATTCATGTAATTTAATTCTCACAGCATACAAAGAGATAAAAACGTAACATTCACCCCTGATAACAGCTCCAGCAACTTCAGTGGAATCACAGCAAGAAGAAATTTGGCCTGATCTCAGCACAACAGTTCATATGTGTAGCAGAGCTCCTTCCAAGTCTCTGCCACAGTTGTTTTTTCTTTTTTTTTTTTTTAAGTGAAAACTTAAAGCACAGAAAAGAGAAGAGGTCCTTTTTACATATTAATTAGGAATTTTGAAATGAGAAGGAGAAAAATGCAGTTTAATTTTTTTGCAGGACTCCAAATTTGAGTGGTTTGAGTGTTAGAATTCATGGTACGTGTGAACAAGTTCACAGAAGTTTAATCATCAGAAAATAACCACATCCACAGTCTTCTGAATATAGACATTATGATATACTACTCATAATACTTCCATATTACAACAGAAAGCACAGCAACAACAGCATAGTAGCAAAGTCCCAGGCTGCAGCAAGGAAGGATATGCTCAAATGCAGCAGCCATTGACACAGAAATACATGAAAGAATCTGCTTACCTTTAGAAGACCTCAGGTACACAGGGATTTCCAGAGAGATACCCTCTCCTCCACTACCAACTCTTAAATGAGGTCTGGGACAGGTGGATCTTAGCTCCAGCCCTTCTGGTTACTCAGCTACATTGCATGCACCTGAGCAACCCTGGGTTGGCCCTGCCTTCCCACCAGGTGCTCAATCACTGGTTTGAGCTATGACTCAGCATTTCCACTACAACTCTAGTACAGCTCCTAAAGAAAATCTCAATATTCTTTCTATAAAACATAAATAAAAGAGGATTTTGCTGCTCATACAGTTTGAGCACCACGTGCATAATGCTTCTTCTCAATCATACATTAGATTTTCTACAGATGACATTGATTTAACAGTTAAACTTCTTTATTTACACCATCTCATTCTTCGCATTCCAACCAAAACCAAAAGCTAAGCGTTTGGCTTTTCAAAACTTCACTGGCCCTCAACATTGATCCAACAATGTTGATCCAACATTGATTAATACCAAGGTCTAGAGAAGAGGAAAAAAATCATACAAATTGCATACTTCTATACTTGCATGATACTTTCTTTTAGACATTATTAGACTACTATTATGCTGTTACTGAGTAGGTAGCTGTTCTTGCTTAAGCCCAGATTCAAAGATCAGTGAAATCAATTGTATTTTGATTGATTTCCATATGCTTTTCTACAGATACAAACTGCACTCCGTGAATTAGTATCCTTGCAGGTGTATAGTTGGACTGTGCATCAGTACATACTTTAGCTGATGTTTGTATGTGTGTCTTTCTGTCCCTTGCTCATCATATAAAATCTCATCAGTGTTATGGGATGTTTTAAAATGTGAATTATGAGGTGGAGCCAGTTAGTCCCCATTTTATATAGATTTATTTTTAATCACTAATATATTAATTGTATACAGCATTTTTATGCTTTGAGCTCTTGGCTAATAGCATGTATTCTCAAAGTATCTTCCTGTTAGATACATCTTTGAAAGCTCCAGAATGAAAAAGGACTAGCACAAATACAACATAAAATACCTGCATGCCATTACCAAGCTGATTTTAGATCTCTTCTCCTTTTTGATAAAACATTGTTGGGCACAATATCAACAAAATTATGTGATTGTGCATGAAAGATCAGGTTGCACTTAATCTTTAGACAATATTGCACTCAGTGCTCTGTCAATTCAAAGGCTCAACATGGTTTCACCAAAGGAAACAGATGCTAATATTTCCATTAATGATTATGAATGCGGAGTTGGACAGTGCGTTGTTACATATAGTTTGTGATAAAGTTCCCTTGTAACTTCTGTGCTTCTCTTCTTTATTACAGTGGAGTAGTAACAATTTTGCTATATTTTTAAAATATCTATCTTACAATGTTTGTGTTGCTTAGAACAATTTATAAAAACAATACTAGGACATATATCAACAGGTTTAAGCTTTTGGCAAACAAGAGTGCTTTCAACCTGCAATTACACTGAAGTAACATGTCATTCAAGGTCTCTCATGCTACATTAAACAAAGGGTCTTCCCATTTTCCTTCCCAGATTCATCTGCAAATAACTGTGTACAGTGGACGTTGCTAAGGCTAGCTCTAGGTTCCATGGCAGACATTCGACCAATTAGTACTTTCTAACAGAGAAACTTCCACTCAACATTGCTTCTATTGGGCCACCTTCACAGTCCATTCTGAGAAAGCTACTACTTCACAAGCTGCTTTGCAAACTCAAATTCCAACCCTTTCTTACACTACCTTTTCTGTTCTACTGTTCCCAACAACTATGCTTCAAACTCTCCTGTATATTGGAGGATTTTCCATTCCTTCTCTAAAAAGATTACCAGCAATTACTTTCAAGAAATAATCACGTACATTAACACATATGTATATTTAAAAAAATTATATCTTTAAAACTTGTTACTTTATTTACTAATGCTCTTCCATCTATTTTATTCTTTCACAGTGAAGACCTTTAATGAAACGAAATCAAGCAAACAAAAAGTATGCGTATGAATGGAATGGATTTTCAGTAGCACAAAGTTTCCTCTTCCTTTCCACAGTAATAGTAGCAAGACTTTTCTCAGTCTCTTCACTTGGAATAGGCACCATTACCTAATGAGAGGGCACCAACAAGAATTTGACATTCCTACTGCTAACTGACATCTGCCAAGACTGGCTTGCTTCTTTGCTATATTTTCACTGCCAGAATTCTCCTGATTCTTTTTCCAATTCTTCTTGAATCTATGGTGAGAACAAATGCAGAAAAAGCAGCATAAGGAAGATGCTTCAGCCCTGCTAAGATTTGGCTTAATCATCTTGAGTTTTCCTTTTTTTTTTTTTTTTCCCTTCACCCTCCTGCTCCTTCTCCCCAAAAGTACAAGTTTCAATTTCTGAATCTCTGTCTATCTTTGAAAATACAAATAGTTTTGCAGAAAAGATTGGGACTTGAATCTTATTGGAGCTCATTTACAATGATTATACAAGCCATGATCTTAGCAGAACTTTTATGTTTACCATGCTAGTATTTAATGTCTGTATATTAGCACTGCTGAAAACACAGTGCTCATCTTTCTTCCCATAGGTCAGACCACATGAAGGGTTACTCTCAAAGACCACATTTTTAGACTGAAACAATTTCATATAACCATAACCCTTTGTAATGTTACATAAATACAAAGGTACAATAATAAAATTAAGTTGCAGACATTTCTAAAAGATAACGTGTTCCCAATATTCAAGATCTGCTACATTTTCTTTTCAGAGAAAGTATTTTTAATCTTTAGAAATACAAGTGAAAGCCATGGGAGTAGAACAGAAGCAGAATCCCCAGAGACAACTAAGTGACAGGAAGATAACAAATTACTTGTACTGGATATTCTCAGTTCACTGGGAAGATGAACCACATACTCAGCCTATGTAAATAAGCATAACTCAAATGAAGCCAATGACACTACCACTATTTATGCCAAACACAGTTCTAGCTCTAGATGTGTACCCCAATTTGTTTATCATATACAAATAAAACCTCCTAAAGTGTGTTTGTAACAGAAGGTAAAAATCAATAGACACTGTGACACTAACTATACAGAAATACTGATAATGCAATATATATCTTTTTTTTTTTTTTTTTTTTTTTTTTCCTGCCTGGAAGCACTTAAGAGAAAAAGGAAAGCACTTAAGAATATTAATCATTTGTGGACTGTTTCATTACACTGCAAATGTTATGGTGAAGTGACGTGTGAGCAGCTTGAAACTATTGCATATTACACGATTTACCATAACTATGCTCATATTCTATTTCATTACTCTCTGCTTTCATAAGCATACATTTTTAAAAGCTTTACAGTGTTTGATTTGTATTTAAAAGAAAAATCAAACAAAGCATATGTCTTATTGTATTTGCATGTCAACAGTAGGATCACAGCAGAAAGATTTGTGCCCAGTGTTTATCGGATGGTGTCACATGCTACTCTAAATTACAACATCATGTACATTTAGCTGCCAGAATTAGACCTTTTTATCTAGGTGCCATTTCCACAGAAGTAAAATAGCAGGAGCTTCAGCTATGTCTTAGGCTAACACATTACAATCAGTACTACTACTCCTGTACAGTGGGTCATTCTTACCTGAAATTTAGGCTGCATTTCCTTAAAGAATATTTTATCCTTTAAAACTTACTGTTACTGAGATTCTGGTTTTATCAATACTTTAGCTAGCAATGGTGAGAACACCTAATCTTTCAAATAAAAAACATTTCAAGCAGTTATTACTACTAAAGTTTTTTTAATTATTATTCTGAAAGAGGCTGAGCAGAAATCTAGGCACCCACATTAAGCAATCTTTGCATAAAGAATACCACATTTTCACGAGTACTTGAACTGCTTTGACTTGGCTGCTGGACCTCAGCAAGTCCCACACAGATTTTGCTCAGACAAGATTCCTAAATCATATAAGAAAGGTGCAATGTCACATGGGATCTCAATTCGTAATAGAAGCATTACTTGTGTTTCCAGTACTAGGCAATAAAAACAGTACTTTCCCTAGAGAACAGGCTAGCTTGAGAGAAAGGTACCTCTTGCACTCATTTCTATAAACCCAGTTCATCATGTGTTTTTGCCTTCTTCACTGCTCTAAATTATTCCTCCCTAACATCAGTTCTCTGTCCACACTGCCAGACAGACATTCCTTGGTGAGGAAGCAGCTCTACCAACCAAGCAGTATTTAACAGAGAATTGGAAATATTCTCTCTTTGTTCATTAGTGTCTTCAGCCTCACGAATCCTGGATTTCAATTCAGTAATCAAGGAACAGTAATTGGAAAGATATGTGGGAGTAGTACAGTCAGAGATTTTGTCAAGAAACCAAGGATGTCACACACACCCTGGAGAAAAATGGCAGGACTTAGCACAATGTCATGTATTTAAACAAAGTAATTTGCATTTCAGCTCAATTACACTGCTTTACAGTCTGAAAAAAAGCACAGCACTCAGAAGGACCAAGAAAAATGTTTATTTTCTCCATCTGAAGGTCAAGCTGAAAAAACCTGACAGTCATTTGATTTTAAGCACTTCCTTGCCACCTTCCAACCTCTCAAGGAAACAAAAAATATTGCTTTTTTTGTCATTTTTTTTTAATTCTTAATGCCCAGCATACTTTTCAATATCATAAACAAGTGTTGAGTTTTCATTAGATTACAGTTCATTTCCTAGATATTTTTTTAAGCAGTGGTGTGATAGATTCAACATCTGTTATTTGGCCCAATCCCTTGAATACTGTTGAATGAACAAGATGCATGACAACAGAAAGCCAAGGTGACAGGCTTAGATTAAGCTAATACACCAACAATAGTATAATTAGTCAGGTATTAACAGCAAACCACACTTGTATTGAAACCTAGAAATAGCTGAAAGTAGAAGGAAATCCTACAACAATACATTGGTTTGATAATAGCAAAGAATGATTTAATGAAAGAATAAACATTCAACATGCATTCACATTTCATGTGAAGTGCTCTTGGCTGCTAAGAGTCAAGAGCTCTTCACATGAAAGTAACATGTTTCTAACTCTTTCAGAGATGATCAACTGAAGGAGACCTACTAATAGCTATACAGAGCCGTTGCATTGTCCTTCTGAGTCATCTATCCACTTGAATTATTCTCAATTGACATATAAGTCTGCATTTCCCTGCTGCTGCATTAACCAGTCCGAACACAATGGGTTGGATCCTCAGCTGGGGAGAAGCAGAAGAAAGTTTACATCAGCTAAAGAACTGGTCCATATTATTCAAAAGCTTTTATTTGGTTAACTGTATCTACAGAGTTATTTAAATACATATCACTTATTTTTAACGCTCTCCACTATTCTCGATGCTGAGAGCACTTTCGCAGAAGTATAGAATAAAAGCGACAGAAGGATTGCATGAAGTAAAAACATGATAAATTTTACCTGGAATGGCAAGTCTGTAGAGAATTTTATAAAAAAAATGCATCAACAGTGAGATGATAAGAAACAGCCTCCCAGGAACTGCTCATAAAAGGGTCAACCACTTAGCAGCCTTTTGAAACCCTCTATCCTTTGTATTCCTGAAGACAACTTCTCACAGGTAAGTATGTCATCTTAACAGAAAAGCAGAAGCTGGAGCCACAACGTTATATGCAGGTGACAGTTAGGTATATTTGTACTGATTAATTCTAAATTTTTGATCCTTTCTTATTATGACTGGTCCTTTTTTTTTTTTTTTCCTCCTTGGTTAGTTGCATCAAGGGCCAGATGTTCATCTGTCAGACTTCAATTTATTGTACTAGCTTCAACTAAGAAACACCAGTTTATTCTGCTCATAAAGAATTCATACTGAACAGGCAGTATAGGTGAACTAGCTTCTACAGGTACATCAATCAGAAAAAGAATGTCCAAGCAGGTCAAGGGAGGTGATCCTGCTCCTCTACTCTGTGCTGGTGAGATCTCACCTGGAGTACTGTGTCCAGATGAGGAGTCTTCAGTACAGGAGAGATGTGGATCTGTTGGAGTGCACGCAGAGGAGGGCCACAAAAATGATCTGAGGGATGGAATAAGTCCCCTATGAGGACAGACTGAGAGCTGAGACTATTCAGCCTGGAGAAAAGAAGGCTCCAGAGAGATCTGAGAGCAGCCTTTCAGTATCTAAAAGAGGGGAAATTTAGATTGGATATAAGGAAAAAGTTTCTTTTCTTACAATAAGAATGGTGAGGCACTGGAACAGGTTGCCCAGAGAGATGGTGGATTTCCCATCCCTGAAGACATTCAAGGTCAGGCTGGACAGGGCTCCGAGCAACCTGATCTAACTGTAGATGTCCCTGTTCATCGCATGGGAGTTTGGCTAGATGACCTTTAAAGGACCCTTCCAGTTCAAACAATTCTGTGATCCTAAATAATCTAGAAGTGAAGTGGCCAGCACTTCATATGAAGTAGTAAAGGGGGAGGGGGAGGAGAAAGGGGAAGGAACACAACCATTTTCTTCTCCTTACTTGCACTAATAAGGAAGATTGTGACAGTCAACAGAAGTCACTGGAAATACTAAATAAGGTTTACCAGGCAGTAGGACAACATTGTAGGGAATATAAAAGAACAAACATAAAAGCTGAAAAAGAGGCAAAAGGAAGGTCCTCTAATAATCTCTACACATCCAGCACATGGCTTCAGCATCATAAACCCAGAGGCAATACATAGGACATGAACATCCACCAGATGAAAGTTAACCACCAGGAAATACTGGAGTACTACAGCAGTGATTTTATTCTTGCTGCAGCTGCTGGTGGTGGTGGTGGAACAGCAGTGAGATTTTCTTTTTTGACAGAAGACTGTAGTATGCTTTTACCTAATAGCTGGTTCAGTACCTTTTCCAAGCCTTAACCTCACATAGCAATTCTTTCTAAAACAAATCTTCTATTCACTGTACAGTTTACTCAAAGTATCATGTGTCCAGACTATGTTTTAGTTTAGTCCAGAATTCTATTCCTACTGATGAAGGCTTCCAAGCACTTCAGGAGAAGTGCAATAATCCTGTGATAGAAAGCTACACAAGAATTTGCCAGCAAGGAAAATTTTTCCTGATTTCAATGAAAGTGGCATAAGTTCTGATCTATGCTTCTATTTCCTCCAAAATATTTTATTGTTTTCCAAGCTTTTTAAACAATTTCAAATTGCATAATTTCAAACAACAATTTCTAAGTAGTAAATGAATCTAAATAAATTTTAAACCAACATAAATCTCAAATGCTTTGGGAGGTAACAAATCCTGTTCCTATGTCAAATCTTTGTAGAAGATGTTCAGGTCTCTCTCTTTTTTGACCTGTACATATAAGGTGATATTCTCTTTGCAATGTTTATATTTCAATATTTATTTTACATATTTTCAATACTTTATAAAATGGATTTTGAAAGTCCACAGACATATTCCAGAACTGATTAAAATTAAAAAAAAAAAAATCTCCACAGAAAGAAAAGGAATTAATATCCCAACAGTTCCATATCACTAACATTATGGAACAATTAAAACAAGGAAATAAAATGAAACATGGTTAAGATAAACTACAGAAGTTACTTTTCAAGAATTTTGTCAATTTTACCTCATTAAAAAAAAAAACAGAACTATTTTTCTGTAAGATTTTCTGCCTTCATTTGCAATGTATGTAATTTTCAAGTTTATTTTACTTTCAGGGAGAAGATTGCTTTAACAATTGCAGGTACATGAAGATGAAAAAATGACCCAAATTGCATGTAAATTCTTGAGATTAGTGCATCATTTCATGGACTATTGAACTTTTCTTTCACACACACATATATATATATATGTGTGTTTTGTAACAAAGATACAAAGCACCTCCATGATATATCTGAAATATTCAAAGTGATTGCACAGGCAACCATCTTTCCAAATTCTATTAAATACAAACACAGAGTTACAGAACTGAGAGTGTAAAAAGGATCTGAACTTTCACTACCATCTACTATCAGAGATTCTTGATGCAAGACATTCTACAGTACTGCACTTTCTTCTTTGGAAATACTTTTCCATACAAGTACATGTCGTGAACTAAGATCCGTGAATTTTCTTGTTTCACAGATAAAAATTAGGTACTTAACTCCCTTTTATTTCATTGAAGAAACTTAGTAAAATAAAAATCAGCAAATCTTGGAAAAATCTTCATGATTTTACATGATAATCTATTGTGCATGATCAAATTCCATTGCAGGAGAAGGAAGAAAAGAAAGCCATTTTTTAACTAACCTGAAAAAACATGGCAAAATGCTGTTCAAAAGAAAGAAAATGATCTGTAGTTTTTGCATGCTTTCACTAGCCCCAGTAGATTATGTCAATAGATTTACGTTTGTATAACGACTAGAGGTGGTAAATAAAAATTATTTCTTACGAAAATATTAACAGCTTTGTTTCCCCTTAAGTATACATTTCACTGTACACTAGATAAAAGACTAATGTTGACGGCCATGAAAAAGAGGTGTGGAATATCTACATGGGAACCTGCTCTCTCTCTCTTTTTCCCCTAATTTGCATTATGAACAGTGGAAATACAGTACAGTGGAAGGCTTCCTTCTGGGAAAATGAGCAAAGAGTCTGTAAGTTTGTATATCTAAAGGCTATTTTAAGAAGGTTGTAGTGAATGGGTGCGTTCTAAGACTATCTGAGAATAACCCCAGCATGAATTAAACATGAGAAGTAGTTGTTTAAAGTTTTGCTGGTATTGCAACAGAATGTGAATGATTGCTGAGTAAAGTATAAAAGGATAGCAGATTATTAAACACAAGCAGGCTGGCTATACCCCAGAAAAATACTAAACCTTATGAACAACAAAAAAACAGGCAGATGGCAGTGGCTGGAAAGCACTTTCTAATCAGTAATGCAACGTTTACAACACTGCTATTTATATTTAATGCAACTCAGAACTTATAATTCTTTGGCTCCATCATGTTTTCTTCTCATCATCAGATTCGTTCTATTACTCTCCTATGTGTACAAGTAGCTGGTCATAATTTTTCCCATCTTCAGTTAAAAAAAGAAAAACAACCACCACCAAGCATTAGATTTCACACAAACTACAACATTAAAAACTGAAATATGTTTCAAAGCTTGAAAGAATATAAGTTGGTTAAGAAAATGACAATCACACTTTTTCAAAACAATCACGCATTTCCCTTTTATTGCCCTCTGATTAGATCTTTCAAAATATTAAGAAGCCTTCAGTATGTTAGGATTTTTTTGTTATATTTTTCAAAAAGGCAGTCATTCAGAACCAGCGATTGAGCAGAGGTAACCTCATGCATGTTTGAATAGAAAACTCACTGCAAAAATAATTGAGTACCTATACCGATGACAAAAGGAATAAAAACATATGTTTTTTAAATGCTATTGAAAGAAAAAAAAGTAACTCTTAAAGTAGGTTGAAACTGAAAAGTAGGTGCATGCTGGTTCCATGTCTAGAAAAAAAACAATAATTCACATACTATCTTTCTGAGATGTATTACAAACTCACCGTAAGTACCCCATGACCCAACACACTCTTATCTGCATACTACTTGCTTTTAATTTCTTATTACATCTTGAGAGAGTTTATTATAATTTATGTGAGAGAATTCTAACTTTAAAGTTTAATGATCTTTTTCTAATAGAAAATGCAAGTGCATACCAGATATCTTCATATGAAAATTCTACCCAATTTGGGTCAGAACATGTCAACTCTGGCAAGGTCTTCTGCTTCAGAAGAATACCAAAAGAAGCATCATATTCCCCTCCTGACCCAAACCATGAGGGCTGAATATGAAATATTCCACTAGCATCAACGGTAGAATGAGGAGTATCTGGAGCCCTGGCTGTAGATGCTTCTCCAGGCCAGAGAGCTGGGACTAGCCAGAGTGCATCACACAAGCAGCATTAAGAACAAAGTCCCCTGAATCTCTTCACATTCATGCAGATTTTGTGTTGCAGCCAGACAGACAAGCAGGAAAAAGGCATTAAGTCCAGTCTGCCTGCAACAATGTCAGTGGCAAATATGAATAAACCCAGCAGAAACTAGTGAAAAAGAGGATCTGATATTCAGGAAAATAAATAAATAAAAAGAAATAATTCTCCTCCTTTACCATCCCATTCTCAGTATATTGATGATGAGTCTCTGCTCTTCTTTAATGCATTTTTTCACAACTATTGCTGTGTTGTAACCTCAGAGTGAGCCTAAACTCAATACTGGTAACACTATATCTACAGAAGGATATGTCAAAGTAATGACAGCACTGAATTTATAACTCATTCTTATAGAGCATGCGATATTTACAAGACTTAGATGAATTCAAGTTCTCCATATTTAACAATCAAAAAGATTTTGTTATGTGTAATGTGCCATATAGTATGAATCACAGATTAAATTACAGATGCACATGGCATACAGTTTAGACTAGTCACCACAACAATAAGTCTATGCTCACTTTTTATGATCAGTCAAAATGAATCACCAATCCACTAAATTTCAATTTCTAGCATGCAGTAAGATTATAATTAAACTAGATTAATTAACATTTTATTATAACATTTATCACAGTAAAAATGCATTTGCTCTGTTTATGTCAGATTATATACACACATCTTCTATAGAACAACTGCAGAACCTCCTTTAAAATACGATCTTTAAGAATATTTTCAGTAAGAAATACCAAATTTCTTTATAAGACAGTATTTATGAGAGTAAGAAAAAAAGTATTTTGAGGAACAAAGAAAAATTATATTCTTAACTTCAGCCTCCTGCTCCACAACTAATAATTGTTTGCAAACCATATATTTGATATCTAAATCTTGTTCAGTGGCCTTCATTCATGATTGTAGATTGATACAATCCTCTCTGAAAAATATATTTATCTTTTGCAACACTCATCAAACACTAAATACCTAACTAGGTTGCAAGAAGAATCTTTAATTCTATCATTTCGCTCTGGTAATTGCTTTTGCTTCCTTATGTTTAACCAGAGTAAATGAACCATAATTTTAAATTTCTCTTGACACTTGCTATCTGACATTGTGTAAAACACGAACAAGGTGGTGAATGCTGAAAAAGGTAACTATAACAAAACGATGCTAGACAACAAGAATATATTTTAAAAGGCTGATGCAAATTCAGAAAACAGAGCTAGGATTTCATCCGTAAATCAGTTTCCCAATACTGAGGTGCCATATATTCTATTTGGATATGCAAGTAGTAACTAGTCGTTTTCAAATAATTTTTTTCTTCTAATACTAGAAAAGAAAGGAAAGGGCATGCTCCCTCCATCTCTTGCTTAGCATGTTCAGACACTGGGAACAAGCATAAATTCTTCAAATAGAGGGGCAGGCAACACTTGTCTCTGCAGAAGTCGGTGCATGCTAAAATACCCACTGCTGACATAATGTATCCCAAGTTAAGCCTACCGTTCTGACTGATTGTTTGGCCTTCAATTTCATGGGATTTATGTACCATCTCTTAAAAGGCATAAAGCGTTGAAGGTTTGAGACTGGGAAGTCTTTGTTTGTGTACCCAAAAGCAGCTGTACACATATGTTTTGAACGCTATCACCTGCACATACAGTTGTCAGAATTTACACTTGCAGATCTTGTTAGGCCAGGTGTTCTCACACAAAAAGGGAACCTCTGCAAAGGCCCTTTGAAATCACAAAGTTACAGGTTCACCTGTGACAGTTTTAAATGCTGGCAACAGTCACAGCATTATGTAAGATAATAAAGAATTATCTTCATAGAATTGCAACAACAGTAAAAAAAAATATTGAACCACTTTTGTCAATATTACTTTTGTACTAAACAATTTATGTTTTTCAGCAGGTCTTTTTGGGGGGAGGTGGTGCAGAGGGGAAGGGTTGATTAGCACTTCAGAAATGAATGAAAGAATAAATAATTAAAATAAATACTACCTACTTATTCTGCTAGCTTCTGTGTAAGTCTTTTAAGAAGTTTAAATGCATTCTGTTTCCAACTGAGATGAATGTTTACTGCTTTATTTTAAAACACAGTGCCTAGGGATTATATTGTCTTTAAAGATACAGATGTGTAGTTTTCACTCTCTTCAACAGAGCTGGCATACAGAGTGCAGAACGTACTGTAGAGGATCACAGGGATCATTCTATGTCTTTACCAAAGGTATGAAAGAAGGAATAAAATACTTTAAATCAGTCAGCTGCACAATTGAAAAAAAAACGATCAACAACATCTGGACATTTACAAAGCCTCAAAGAAAGACCCTATTTGACCAATAGCAGTCGTGCTCCATGCAAACTTACAGAAGACAGCAGACATTTTATGAAACTACATTAAGGACTACTATTACTAATTAATATTGTCCTTCAGGCAATAAAGTTCTTACATTGCAATTTTTTTTCTAGGTAAATACCCATTATTAATATTTGGAACTGTTTGGTCCATACTGGAAAGACATTTTAAAATAAACAAAAGGTATCTGTATTCCATTTTTACCGAAACCTTCAAAGTCAGTATCTCTTCTTGTGTTGCACATACAGAAGAACTGTGGGGCATGATTTTGATGTTAAATTATGTATGCTATTCACAAACTGAGGTATTCATATGATAATTAAAGTTCTATGCATGATACACAACAGGATGTGTAGAAAGTTTGTGTTTATATGAATGAAATGAATGAGGAGACAAAAATAAGTTAGAAAATATCTGCTAAAAATGCCAAGAAAGCCAAGGGATTTTTTAATAAAAATCAAGCAAATATTCAGCTCACTATTTCACAAGAAATATAGGGAAAACTGTATCTCTTAAAGGTACAGAAGAGTACCTGAAGGGTAAGATCCTGAACTGATAAACTCTGCAGTGTACAGAGATCAGTTCCCTGGTATTTTTAGAGCACAAACCAGGTAAATTTTTTTTGTTTGTAAATATGAAGTTTACGGAGTTAGATTAACCTATGCAAAATGTAGACGTGAAAATGCTCAGAACACATCACCAGTGGATTTTTCAGCACCTGAACAGTCTTGCAGAAGTACTGAGGAACTCTGATTTAACTGCCAAAACACAGTGCAAGTACAGTTCTCAAGGTCCTAAATTACTGATCAGTTTACCATCCTTTATGAAAAGTCAGGACCACCATCTGTTGCTTCTCCTTTTCATGTTACCAAAAAAGAGTCTCATCTTTCCAGACTTAAAGGAAACACTTGTCCAGATCAAAGCTTCATTCTATAGTATCTGCTTGTTAACTCCCAGTATCTTATCTCCTGAGTCATGATTTACTCTTTCACTAGCTAGTTAAAGCAACAAACACAACCCCTCTTCCCTTTAGGGACCAGCCTAGACATTGTTCTTCAAAAAAGCAGAGAACTCCTGTGCTCCACCATTCCTACTTTCCTCTAGTTGTCAGTGGGTTTTCCCATGCTACTCTTACCCCAGCATCTCAGGAGCATATCCCATGACCTTGAGTGCAGCTACCAGAGGCAACTAACAGACACAGCATTTTGTGCAGCAGTTTCCAGGCTTTTCTAGATCTTGCAAATCTTCTTGGAACATCTTCAGGGATCATTAAAGGACTACTGTGAATCCTTTAAAGTAACTAGGAGTGCCTTCTGCTACCAGGAAAGGATAGTTACAGGGTGCTGTCATGTCACTTCAAGAAAGCTCTGTCAGCTTCTCTTGACATGCTTGAGCTTTTATTCAAACACTCTTTGACGTAGTGGTTCTATACTATAAGGCATGGCCCCCACCACCTACTGGATGCCAGCATATTTGAGGCTTCAGCTCAGAGGATGCAGGTCTCCACATCTGGGAATGCCTGGGGTCTCCTGCAAAAGATGAGGAAAAGAGAGGGAGTCCTCATCTGCAGGAAGCAGTGCTGGTGGTGAGTCTGCAAAGTAGAGGAGCTGTTGGAGGAGGTTAACAGAATGAAAGTACAGTGCCAGAGGAGAGGAAAAAGATATTGGCCAGGTCTTCTCTGAGATCCTGCAGGTACAACATCTTCAATCCTCACTTGCACTGGGAGAGGGGCAGACAGGGAAAGACCCATGATGGCAAAAGATGGAAGCATTGTGACTTATGGCACCAGGATCAAAGTCAGGGAACACTTCAAATCTGGATGCACATGAGCTAATGGGTCCTGGTGGGATGCACTCAAGTGTGCTAAGGGTGGTTTATGGCAGTCAGCAGAGGTTCCTGAGATGGGAAGAAAGCAAATGTAACTTCTAAATTCAAGAAGGGTAAGAAGGATCTGGAGAACTACAAGTTGATCAACCTCATCACTGGTTAAGATGGAGTAAAGCACCTGGAAGCTGTAGCCAAACATATTAAGGCCAAAAAGATGATTGGGAGTACTCAGCATTGATTTATGAATGGAAATTAATGCTTTACCAACCTCATAACTTCATACAGAAGATGATTAGCTCAATGAATAAATGGTGGATATTGTTTGTCTCTGCTCTGAGCACAGCTTTTGATGCTGTAATATCTTCATTGACTGACTAAAGTAGTCAGTGAGGTGGTCTGAAAGCTGGCTTTATTGCTGGCCTTGGAGAGATGCATTCAGCATTACAAAGTTCAGCTGGAGGACAGTCACTAGTGACATACCCCAGGGATCAATGTTGGGGCCAATACTGCTTAAAATCTCCTTTAGCGACCTGGATGATGAGGTAAAAGTGCTCAATCCCTGAGCAAGTTTGCCCATGACACAAATCGAGGAGAAGTGGTTGATAAATGAGAGTAATGTGCTGCTATTCAGAGGAATCTCGACAAACAGGAGAAATGGGCAGACAAGAATCTTATAGAATTCAACAGTGAAAAATGTAAAGTGCTGCACCTGGGCAAGAGTAACCAACCACATGCACTGGTACAGGCTGGAGGAGAAGAGGCTACACAGCAGCTTTACAGAAAAAGCCCTGGGTGTGCTGGTCATGGATTCTCCATCCCTAAAGAGATTCAAAATTCAATTTCCAAGCCTCTGAGGAGACTGTTGTAACTGACTCTACTCTGAGCAGGGTAGGATGGACTAGATATTTTCTAAAGGTCTATTCTAACCTTAACTATTCTGTCATTGTAGTATATAGCACCTACTGCTTCTTTTAAAATGAGCTGATGTGTTTTACAGCAGCAGTTTTTGCTCAGTAATGCAGTCACAGCTGGAAAGTCCATCATATCTTTTACTAACCCTTTCCATCTTGTTCTTGGTTCGGGTCAGCGTTGCAATTGTAGATTTAGATGGTTATCAACACCTTACTAAATTTTAGAAAAACTCTCAGAATTGAAACAGCAGTCTTAAGCTATCCTTTTTCTTGATTTAATGCCTCCTCAGTTTTATAAATGGAGGAAATCTACCTTAACATTCTTATACTTTTTATAAATTTCCAGCAGATGGTGAGAGTGGGTGTGTGTTTGATAAAAACCACAATCTATTTGAGAACAGTGCTAAAAGAATAGAGTTGCAAACACCTAAAAAGCCTTAGGTTAAGTAATCTTACTCTTAAAAAGATCGTATGGGTGTTTTATTGGTTGAGGAGTTTAATGTTTAAGCTAGAAAAGTGACATTATTATCATTAAAATTATTTTGACTATAACAAGCAGTACAATTTTGAATGGGATTTGAATATTTCATGAAGTGCTGTGTTATTGAAGGAGGTATTCTAGTTATCATCTAAACATTAATAATTTGAAGAAGAGAAGATTATCCCTTACCTTACTGCCAATAATTCAGGCAGACTGCTCTGCACTAAAGAGGTGGCTCTGATATCAGCTTAAAGCCAGAAGTAATTTTACCCTCCCTGCACTAGTTATCCATCAAAAATAGGGAAAAAAATACTACTTGCAAAAAGGCTAGTAAACATTTTCCTCCTGATTTTACTTTCATTGTCAGGCTGGTATGAGTTTGATTTCTATTTCATTTTCATTTGTAAAGATGCAAGGCTCTTCCCTTACTTCAGTACTGTAAGTAATATAAAATTGATTAAAACTGACCTGAGGTGGCCTCCCCTGACATAAAAGTTCAGAATTTGAGGTGCTTAGATATAGCTGCATGGAGTGTGGTCCATACAACTGTTTCTTTCATATCTTAGCTGATATTTTCCTCCCCTTATAAACACACTGAACAGCTTATTCAAAGAGTCCACATGTCTTACACACCATCAATGCTTTCAAGTTTCCAGTTTGCTAAAAAAAAAAAACAAAAAAAAAACAAAAAAAAAACACCACTGAGAATCCTGTCTCTTCAATCACTTCCTCTTAAACATATGTCATCAATCAGGGTGTATGAAAATGGGTAGAAAAGAAGTGCTGGAAAGGTAACTTCAACTCAAGGAAGTACCAGAGATAGTAAGCAGAATCCATAAGGCAAAATAGGATATACTTAGTAGGGCCCAGCAGAAAAGGGGATATTTTGCTAAGTTACCTAACATCATTCCATTCTAGTCCTATCAAACTCATAAATTAATTTTAACTGTAGATTTTATGTTAAGGTTTCACCAGTCCTTTTATATACTTTATAAACAGTTCATTGAAAAAAAGAACGTCTGGGAAGCAAGCTTCAAGTGCAGTTTATCTATTACGTGCTGCTGGATTTGTGTTTTGAGCTATGTATACAACAAGGAAAGCGATACAAGTACCATCTTCAATACTTGTAAGAAAAAAAAAAGCAGGGAACACTGTGGAAGGACAGAGAAAAAAATGCTTTTTCCTTTTGCTTTAATTGAAGAGATCAGATTCTCAGCTATTCCATTAAACCAGTAAAGCAACTCTCATAAACAATAGATGAAAATGTTGGCTTTTGCCTTACTGGTTTATCTTCCTATGTTGTAGTGAGACGTACTCAGAAAAGGCTTGGAAAAGGTTGGCTGAATTGACTCTAGAAATTGGAAAGAGACATGGAAAAAAAAAAACCTCAAAAAACAGAACAGAAAGCACACTGAGAAGGACTTACACTGAACAAACTGAGCATATGATAAGAGATGGGGGAGTGAGCCTTGACTAGAGCCAAGGAAAGACTCAAGGATGACGAGTTGAGCGATGCCCAAAATAAACCTAAAGCTAGTGGAAGACTTTTTAAAGGGAATTGATGTGATCAAGATGTGATTTTCTTTATAAAGAAAAATCACTTTCTGATTTCATCTGCCTACTCCCCCGCCCCTCCTTTCCCCCCCAAAATGTTTTGGAGTATACTTATTTACTGACTTTTACAGACTTAAGGCTGTGTTTGTTTCTACTGTGTCCCTCCATTCATCAGTCAAGCAGCAGCAGTTGTGAGACAGAACCTGGGAGAGAGAAAAAAAAAAAAAAAAAGCAGTTTCCTCTTAGACAGCAGAAGGGGCAGCAAGAGGGGCACAGAACAGATGAGAAAACAGCCAACTCATTTACAGATTTTCTCATTTGAGGTTCTTGATACAAAAACATTCCTGGTTCTGATGTGCAGACTGAGGCTTGTCTATATATTTATAAAATTAAGTGAAGTGCAAATCACACTAGAAGATTTATGCTAACGGTGTTTCTAAAACACACCAAAATGAGTAGAATGTATCACCAACTGCTTCTAGCAACTATGCTTGTTCCACAGAAACATTTTTAATAGTTAAGCAATTAAAATAAAATAGTGCAGTAGATGAACCTAAGCCTTCTGGATTCAGTGCTCTGCATTGCCATGGACTCCCTCAATATCATCACTTAGCCTTCTGCTCCCCCTATTTTCATATAGATAACAGAAGCATCTCATTCAAAAACAGTGTTGCTGAAAACTCCTGCTTAGCTGTTTCTTAACCCTCAAGGTGCCTGCAGCGCATAAGCACATTACTTGGCAGTGCTAGAGGTTCTCCGGTTGCCTAAAGCTGTGATTTTATGGTGTTTCCAAATTAATAGGACTGTGCAGCTTGTCACCAAGCTTGTATTTAAGCCTGGCTGGAATACACAGACTAGAGGGTCATCCACCTAAGACAGCTGGAAGGCTCCATCTCATTTTGAGTGTGCATCTGGTATGCAGACAGAAGAATAATCCTCACCAAATGCAGCTGTTACTTTAAAGCCCAAAGAGAGGACATGCCCCCTACATACAATAGCCCAGTGGCTAGGGCTCTTGTTAGGACATGTGAAACACAGATTTACTTTCTTTCTCTTCCTGAGGGAGTTCACCTCCTCCTCATTTCTGACCCTCTGGAGAGATATTTAATCTCCTGGCAAGGGCTTATTTTGGGTGGGAACATTCCTCATCTCTTCTGCTGAAGCAGCACTGTCATGCAGGAAAACACTCCAGAGCCACTGCCTGTGGAAGACAAGAAGGATGCCTAACTCCCTCCCACGCCTGTTGTAGGGAATCCCATTCACAAGTCTGGAATGTACTGTGGGAAGCAAATGTCTCAACATTAGGCACTGGGGAGGTGTGTCTCTGTTTGCACACATGTACACAATTTTAGCTTTCTAAGTCCCATATAAAATTTGCTTCAATTGTACTTTACCTAAAAGAACTGTTAGGCAGATAAGTAAACCAAGAGTTCAGAGGCTGATGTAGTGAGTGCTGCGTAAGTGTTTTGCATAGAATGTGCATGGATGGATTTGGATTTTATCATTCATACAACAAAATTATGAATATGCATGGAAAAGTAAGTTACTGTTTAATACCACAATACCAGTAAAAAGACACATTATTTCATGAAACATTCTGGGGGAAATTATGTAGTTTGGACAATTTTAATGGAAGTTTGCAACTTAATATTTTAATTCCACTAGAACATTTTAGAACAGAAGAAGTTTGGATTAGGTATTGACAGTGTCACCTGATAAAATGTGTGGTGAAGTTTGAACAGCAGATGTCTCACCCAGGGATGCTTCCCTGAGGAAACAGCAGGAACCTCCTGTACACTCACTTTGCCTGGCATTCATCTCCCGACCAGCTGCCAATTTTAAACTATAGCAAGTCTCTCAGTTTATAGTCCTTTCAAGCTAAAATCTGTTACATTTGGGGAAAAATAGCAATACTTATGTAAATCAATAATTGCATTGTATGTAATACAGTAAATCCATAACATGCCTAGAGTGACACTAACAACATCATGCACGGGTGCGCCATCAAGCAATACATACAAGGCAATTCATATGCATTAGAGTCTGAATATATCTTGTTCAAGCACTCATTCTGTTTGGCACAAACAGCCCTCTTTTTGCAACCCAAGAATAAATATCACTTTGTTTCATCACCTTTTTTTTTTTTTCCCCCTCCCCCTTCAATGGAACTATTTGCTAAGGATAAATCCTAGCTTCCATTCATATCACAGTTCTGCTTACAGTTTAAATATACTACACAATGATGATTACTGATGTCTGCTATGCTTCATTCTGAGCTGCAGAACACTGGACAACCAGCCATGCAGGAATCAACCAGAAATCTGGTTTCTTTGTATTAATGAGATTTTGAAAATCAGAGGCAGATTAGAGATAATAATAGAAAAGAAAATACTGCATGTCTGCAGAAGCCATATGAACAGAGCATTAAATTAGCTACCCTCTCATTCTATATATTTCACTCTCCCATTATTTTTCCCTTATTGGCGCTGTTTTTCAGTTCATGACAAGTTCCAGCGCTGAATACAAACATCATTTTTGAAGATTTCTTTACTGCTTTTTTGTTCTTGTATTATATTAAGTGAAAACACATTACGTATGCAACCTGATCATCCTAGCGAACTCAAAGATCTTAAAGCCAGAACAGGTGCAGGTGGAGTTGACTGTTACAGCTGCTTTCTGATGAATACCCAACCACTTCCTACTGTTGAAAAAAAGTCCTATTTGTATTAAAAAAAAAAAAAAAAAAAAGACATGCAAGAGATTTTAATTCTCAATACTATCAGTCTGACCTGGAGCAGATTGAAACTGGAAGTGCCAATATGTAGGTTCCACTTTTACATATGGAAATGATCATTCTTATGAGCTTCACAAGATCGTAATAGGAATCAGAATTACTATTGTATACATTTGGTACAGTTTTACAAAAATGGAAGGAAAAATCCTAAATAAGAGAGGGATTTTAGATGTCAGAGGGAAGATCTTCACATAGGTAGTGGTGAGGTGCTGGCACAGGCCACCCAGAGAGGCTGTGGATGCTCCATACCTGGAGGTGCTCAAGATCAGGTTGGATAGGGCCCTGGGCAACCTGGTCTAGCACCATATCTAGAGGTTGGTGGCCCTGCCTGTGGCAGGAGGTTTGGAACTTGATCCTTGGGGTCCCTTCCAATCCAAGCCATTCTATGATTTGTCATATATAATTTCTAAAGAAACCACAACTCAAATATCACTTTTATACTGGAGATTGACAACAGGATGCCCATTTGGCTATGTCTGCACTTTGGCTCCATTCTAGTAGTCTCATGCTTAATCAAAATTTGGAGTGGGGTCTCTAATTTCTAATTTCATTTTGGGACAACTCACATTTATCCTTGCATTTTATTTTTATGAAAAAGATTATCACCCTTGGAATTCTGAAGGACCTCAGCCTTTCAAACAATTTAAACTTTCAGTTCTCCAGTTCTGAAGCCTTGAAACATTGCTGCCATTTTGTTGGCTAAATGTTGAGTTAGGTCCCATCTAAATTTAGCCCATTTTTTCCCCCATCTAAAAAACAACATTTCTACTGACCTTTCACTATCAACATCCAAATAAATAACATATTCCCAGCAAAACTTATCAAGCAAAGCTTCAAACTAACACTTAACAATAAAACATTTATTTGTGAGAAAGCGTAAGAAATGCATCAGCAACCTTTTAAAATATTGATTATGTCTACCATTTTAAAAGCTATTTACGCACCAAATTCCTACTGATGTCAAAAGCTCAGATTGCTGCCCAGGAAATTTTTACCCTTCATTCAATAATAGTGGAAGTGAGAAATCTATTCTTTGCCATACCCCCAGCAATATCTTGTCCAGCAGAACCATTCAGATGAAAGAATGAGACAGATGTGACTTCCTTAGCTTGATTTCAGAGTTAACAGTTTCTCCCAGTGAAGCCTTCTATTTATTTATTTTAATACTTGAATCTACACTGAGAAAGTAGAGCAGAGCCAAACTATGTTTGAACATTGCTGCTTCCTTGGTTGAGTTTCAGCCTTTTCCTTGATGAAGTCTTGAAATACTAAGGGAATTACATCCAGTAATTTACTCATTGGACCCCTGCCCTTCACTACTTGTTAAAAAGCAGTGCTGAAATCTGCCTCCAATTTTGCCGTAAATATTGCAGAGATAACACTGGAGTAAGCTTAGTCACGTTTTGATAATACAGGTGTCTTTGATTCCTGTCACACAGTTTTAAGCACAGATTTTGTTACAGTTATGGGATAGCAATGACTGATGATGTCTCAGTGATAGGTACAGACACTGTACAGGCTGCCTATGTTAAATCTAGTTCTTTCCTACTTTAACCACAGGGTTTTGCTCATTAGCATGAGTTAGCTTGTCTTACTGGACAATTCCTTTCCCCTGAAAAATATGAGGGTGTTTTGTTTTGTTTTTTTTCCTTTTCAAGGACAGCAACAAAAGCCTTCTATTAAGCTTCATCTTTCTTCACTCTCATTTAAGATAGGACAGGGTAAGAGATATTTCCTTTCTGCTTCTATATTTCACCCCAATTTTTGTTGGGTAGAAAATAAAATCACCCATTTAGCAAGGATTTCTAAAGTTACTGTCTGTACTCATTGTCCCAGAGTCCCAGACAAGTGGCTATAGTTGAAAGATAGTGATTTTCATATACCGTAGTAATTCTTCATGCATTGTAGGATCATTTCTACATTAATAAGAAGATTGTCTTAACATTAATATCCATATATTATTCATTGGTACCTCACCTTTGTGGTAGGCTTTCCCCATCCAAGATGCAGCCTCACAGCATAGCAACATAAACTAGACTGAAAGCATAGAAAAAAAAATATAGAAGCTTGGGCATGTTTTACATTACATTTAGATAGTATGCTTTAATTTCTCTTTGCCTGTCCAAGGAAAAAATATCTGAGGTAAACATAGTGACTTCAGTCCATTGAAGACAACAGTAAGACTGGAAAGTAGTGAGATGACAGAGAAAGAGGCAATCCACTGAGCACACCTCTAACAGGATTTGTCAGTTATATATGTGGGCTACAGATTGGCTCCTCTTCTAACCAATTAACTCCAGCCTATACACATACAAACTGAGAGATAACGACTAAACTGGAATCTGTGAACCCACTATCACAGTCCTCAGTCTCAACAGTAAATGTCCTACAAAAGTTTTTTCTCCTATCTGAATTTCTTGAAGTGGTTTGAAGACTGAATGATGTCCTTGCTATCCCCACCCGCCCTTGGAATAGCAATGGCAATTTTTTTTTTTTTATTTCTCTGAAACTGTTCCTCTAATTACCTGTTCCACACATGAAAATGTTTATTGATTTTATTTGCCCTGGATGCTGCTTTTTAAATACATTTATCTGTTGAGATTATTTTTACACATGAATTCAGAAGAGTCACTTTGAGTGCCATATTTTCCAGTATCAAGGATTCATATGCTTTAGGCATCCAGTATTTTTACATCAACAAGTAATTTCAGTATGGATAGAGCTATGGAACATACCAATTTCTATGATTGCATTTTGATATACTGATATGCATTAACAGCACACAGTAAACATGAACAAGTGGACAACTTACGTATGTCCATTTGCCATTAGCGATCAAAGAAATGCAGGCAAACTGCAACAGACTGGATGGAATCTATTAAATATGATTATCATGAGCATTTCTTTTTAGTGAGGGTTAATTTTTAGTGAGGGTTAAAAATCATGCAACTTAAAGCTCTTTTCCATTGTCTGTACTTTATTCCTCAGGATATAAATCCATTTTGTAATTACTCCCTTCTTATCTCAGAACTTTGCCTGACACACCATTCCATATGTTTATGATTCTTTGAATGAAAAAGTGTTCCCTGACAACCATTCAGATTTTTTCCCTTTAATTTCCATTTATGCCTTATTGTCTTATAATGTTCAACTGAAAATATATGTTGCAATATTGTGTGACATTATCTGTATTACTTAAGATTTTATATAGCCATACATCAACCAAACATCAGATAAATCTCATGCTTCTCCTTCCCCCCCCCCCCCCCCCCACACATCTTCCCTTCCAGAGCTGTATAGGTTGTAGATTCAATTTAGTTTCTATGACAAGTTGACTTTAAGCATTTCTTACAAACCTAGGACAGAATACATCTGCAATTTTATCGAGTCACTTTGAAAAGTGAGCTACACATACAAGGTTTGCTAAGCCTTCTCTGCAATTAGGAAAAATAGAAAAAAGCTGCTAAATGTTTGCACTCAGCGATATGCAGTATTGTTTATGGAACCTCATAGATTTACTAGCATTTGCAAATTGAGGGAATAATCGAGCAACACACTTGAGAAAGAGCTTCAGGTCTGGAACATTATATAATACTACCTGACTAATTTGCTGGACTTGCTAATAAATAACTAAGATGCACAAGAAAGGTACAGATGATTTGTAATCCTGCAATAATGGCTTCTAAATAGTTAAGATTACACTGAGAGATGAGAACCTTTTTCCCCCCTGTATTCCATATACCAGCAGGGGACAAAAATCAATCTTGTGAAGGCTCTGATTACTTGCACTGCAAGTTTCTTGTCAGCAGATTCAAAATGTGCAGTGGAATGAATCTTCTGCAAGGTAGAGGTGCTGTCTATCAGCTGGGCATCCTTCCTCCATTCTCTCCCCCCACCTCAACTTCCTGTGGAATATGTGGTTGTGATAAATTAGAGGAAGAAGAGAAAATACAAGATGCTTCAGCACAACCATTTTAATCCTCTACTGTCAATGCAGAGGAAAGGTGACACTAATTTTAGTGTCTTCCAGGTGACAAATGTACCCTTGAGGTGGAGAGAGGAGGAAGTTCAGGAACAAATGAAGGAATCATTTTCGTCTAAAATACAATGCAACTTGAGTGTATACAAAAAAAAAAAATCTGTTCAAAGGACAAGGTTTAAATCTATTAAGGTCTGTAATTTAGCCTAGAGAAAAGATAGTCAATAACATGCAAGCTGAGACACAGCACTTTTTAGAAGTGGTCTGAAAAAAAAAAGAAAATGGGACTAGTGCAACCACCCAAAAAGGTTGAAAAAAAAAATCATGATCAGAACAGAGTAACAGAAATTTCTATATGTATTCAATATGGGGAAGGGGGTAGGGGGAGAGGTGCTTCTGATTGGGTTTTTACCAACAGAACTTAAAATTCCTTTGCGCTTTTAATAAAACTTAATTACTTTCAGTGAACAATGAAAGAAATTCTGGGTATTGAAAAGAAAAAATTAATCATTTGCTGTAACCGTGCTTTCTTTCAGTACTACAGAAAAGGAGATCACACTACTCCTTTAGTGAAGAGGAATGAATCCTTGTAATCAGTTTTGATGCTCACAGATCTAATAGCCAGGTCCACTTTGCAACTTATGGAATTACTGCCTCCTTCTCCCCATCTTCAGTACTCTTCATTAGCTTCAGAAATGAATTATGAGTTCACAATAGATAGTCGCAGAGTAACTCATTTTATCCTGGAGAAGACAAAGAAAAAAGTTTGCCAAATGGAGAACTAAAGATTATTAAAATGGACTGCCCTAGGCCTGTCCTGGTCAGCAGAATAACACTGTGCAACAGCTACCAGGTTGGACATCCTATGAAAGTACTAATTTATTCAGTCTCCTGATAATCACAATTATACAGACAAGTTAATGAAGAAATATTGTCTTCCCATCCTGCAGATGGGGAGAAGCATGGAGAAAAAATGGTCCAGCAAGGAAAGGATGATGCTACTCCTAGTTTCCAGTTCCAAATGCTACCCATTGCATTTTTTTCCACCATCTCTCAAAATTCTTGCCTCCAGTGTTATTCAAATGTATGAGCCAAAAATCACTAATTTTATAACCAGTAGCCTGAGATACTATTTGAAGACAAAAAGTCAGGAAATACCTGGTTTTAGCAAGTATATAGCTGGTAGTTTAATTAGTTGTCATAGTAGTTGATATTTTGTTCTGCATGCAAATCAAGTTCCTAAAGACCAAAATTACTCCTAGCACTCGCATTAACACTCACACTGCCTCTCACAATGGCAGATACACCACTGTCAGCAGAAGCCAGAAATCATTACGAGGGTGGATAGTAATAGGACAAGGAGGAATGGTTTTAAACTGAAACAGAGGAGGTTTAGGTTAGATATTAGGAGGAAGTTTTTCCACTCAGAAGGTGGTGACACACTGGAACAGGTTGCCCAGGGAGGTTGTGGACGCCCCATCCCTGGAGGCATTCATGGCAAGGCTGGACATGGCTCTGGGCAGCCTGGTCTAGTGGTTGGCGACCCTGCACGAAGCAGGGGGTTGAAACTAGATGATTTTTTGTCCTTTTCAACCCAGGCCATTCTATGATTCTATGAAAGCTAGTAATCTTCAGAAATCTGCACCTGCGATTTCAACTCCTGTCCTGCAGGAGGCCATGCAGAAGGGGGAAGCAGACCACTGCAAATTTTAAAGGACTTTGAACAGGCTATTTCATCAATCCTTCAACTTGAGGTTGAGTTCTGTGGGAGAGGAAGTGAGAATGACTACACTTTTTCATCTTTTCCAGTGATCCTGGGACATAGCACTATAGACACCATTGATTTCAGGCCAAAAAAAGACTATCCTGCTGTGTTTGTGTTTCTGTCACCAGCAGCAACATAAATCATTTTTTGCATGCTGCCAAGTACTGACCTCTGTGCCACGCATGCCTGTATCTAGCATAAGTAAAAATCACAATCTGGAATTTACTGTTTATTCAAATAAACTATATCTTGAAACAAAATTGCCATCAAAATATATAATACCTATGAGACCATTTTCCATTCCCCGTCCTCCACCAGCCTCTTGCTCTATTTCTGACAGAGGAAAGCTGAACTCAGGCACTGCTGTTCCACGCAGTGCTCATTATCTGAATGAATGAAAACCTTTATGAATGGTTCCCAGTTGTCAAATACTGTATTATCTCACACAGGAAACTACAGTGTTGATAAGGTGCCTTGTGGGCTTTAGGTTCAAGCGCATTGCTAAAGACCTGGGGGAAATTAAGGGAGCGGCATTTCAGTTACCTCCAATTCGGTCTGTGGTCACCAAGGTCCCACACAGGCATCCAGGTGGGAAAGGATGGAGGAGGAGGGGCACCAGACTCTCTCCAGAGATGATATGCAGAAGTAGTAGTGGGGCCCTGACCCGATCACCCAGGTGAATTTTGTGGCAGTGCTGCTTTGACTGATGTTCCCCACACACATTACAGAGAAAAAGTTAGAATCATTCTCTTTACACTACTACAAAATATATAGGTAGATAGATTACACTGAAGGGAGATTTTAAGTTAGCCACTGCATTTGAATAGCAAAGGAGCAATCAATTAGTTTATCATTAATCAGATAATTTTGGGGATAGTGAATAATATGAAATGAAAGGAAGAAATAACTAGCAGGATAATTTTCAGGAACCATCTCTCAGCTTTATAAACTAATCTTCCTCTAATGGCCCTTTTTAATGTAATTTATAGGTTCATCATTACCCTTTTTGTATTAGTAATTATTTCTAAAATACCAAAGAACCATCTTTTTTTCAAGGTCCTTCCATGTGCCTGATTTACAGCTAGGTTCCTGTTGGACTCTGTCTTTCTGAGGTTTGACATTTCAAAATATTTATAGCTCTTTTACATTAATGCCTTTCTCATGAATCTGAAGGTGACCGTTATTTCTTTCATCTTGTTGTAATTAAATGGATCAACTATAGCTTTATTATTTCTACTATTTATCTGAGCAGTGCGTTAAAACTTTCAGACGAGCAAGTGATATTGAACATTATGTGAATTATAACAAACAAATATTTCCTAAAACATAGGGTGCGCTTGATGCATTGGCTAGGAAATTGTTCCAAGCGAAAGCACAAAATCTTTAATATTTTATTGATCAGATCTAAACCTTCTGCCCAAAGTGGCAATTAAATTTCAATTAAACTGACTGAAAGCATCATATTAAATTTCAGCACTTTACGAGCTATCAGATAATGCTGCAGGACAAATCTTTAGTATGATCACACTCTTTTCAAATTATATTATCCTGTTCATTCACAATAAAAGTGACAGTTTTAGGTATACTTTCAATATTTCTTGAATATAAACCCTCTAATGAACACATTTTATTGCCTTTAAATCAATTATTATTGGATATTTTAATAAAGTGAATTGAGCACTTTGTTTTACACACTGCTTAGAAGTTATTATATTTTGCAGTCAGCATAGCACAGAACAGTAACAGTATGACAGAAAGATCCAAATACCTAACATTATGCTATAAATTTAATCACCTATTTACAGTGATGAACATGCTACATTCTGTTGCACTACAGCTACTGGTACAACACATTAATTAATATCTGATTAGATCTTCAGACATTGGGTCTCACTTCTTTCACCACCACGCTTACGTAAATTAGATAAGCTTAAGATAACACGACCAGAATTACAAGAATAAGACACTGAAAGTGCTTTTAGAGTATTGCAGCATACAAAGACAAACATCTTACTGTTTCTTCTCCCTTTGTTCCACTTGTTCTGTGCGAGTGCTGATGCTTAGAATGACCAAAAAGCACCTGGATATGGATAAATTTGCTTAAAGCAGAGGTGATTATCATTCAAGTCTCCTTTTGAGTTACACACATACACATGTTTAAGTGTAAATAACATTAACCAGTTTTTTTTTTTCATGAAATATAGATGAGGCATCAGGCAAATCTAACACATGACTGCAAGTAGTCAAATTTCATTTCACTTAGCAGGTGTTTGGGCATGTTGAACTGAATACATTTGCTGCCTGTTGTAAACAGGAATCTATATTCTATATTGATGTTAGAAGTTTACTGTGTTTTTACGGGTGAACACACAAAAATAATTATTCACAAAAGAAACATTATTTCCCAGATGGACTTTTACAGTACTATATTGCCATTATGAAGGGAAACGCCTATGTTCTATACCCTCCAGAATTCCCTCCTTCTGCAGATTCTGCTTTCAAGAGAAACAGGTAGCACAGTTATTTTGGGACACTGCTTTCTGTCAGTGACTCACATACCACTAAGTGGTGTCCTATGTAGCATCTTAATTCCTTAAAGGTAATCATCATTTTCAGGCTTTAGGAACTGCAGAATAGCACACCAAAAGAAGTCCCCAGTAGTGTCCAGATGTACCTTGCAGCAAATAAGTCCATATCTTCTAAGAGTAATGTGCTATTGCACTGCCTTCCTTTTAATATCATACCAGTTTGGCAAGGAAAAGAAAATGTAATATTTTGTTGCATTTGGAGTAAAACAAACATCAATGGAGGTAAATACAAAGTGGGCAAAAGCCCATTTGTTTAGAGCAACATGTTTTTTTGTACAGAGTTAAACTGAGAAATGTATTTTGCTGATATAAAGAACAATATTCTAGAGACTGCACTATTTCATATGACTAAGTATAATTTGTTTTTTTATACTAGTACACACTTCTTTCTCATTCTACTATTCTTCTCCCTTGGGAGCAAAGAATTAGGTGTGTAAGAAAATAGGGGGAAAAAAAGGGGGGAATTTCTGCAAGGTAGCAGAACTTCAGAAAGCATTAGTTTGAAACCAGGACTCTTCATTTTTCAGCACATGCGAAGGTAAGAGAAGTCCTGCAGAGGGTCAAACAGTACACAAGGAACTAAGTAATGGAATCAGCCTCCAGAGCAGGTGGCCATGCTGTCTCAGCAGGCAAGGACAGTATATGCTGCATCAAACACAGCTCTCAGCACGTATTTGCACCTCCCCTGACCCCTACATTTCCTGGCTTTGCTACCATGAAAGAACCACAAGAAAGGAGGTGTGTCTGAAGGCAGCATGGGTGGATCTTTTTTTAAACACAAATGAGCAGCAGGTTTTTTGTTTTTTTTTTTTGTTTGTTTTGTTTTTTTTTTTAATTAGGATCTTAAGCTGACAGTTTAAGCCCCCTGCCCAGCTCTCAGCAATGCCCCTGGGAGCTGGCTGGTTGTGGTGACTTTGCCATCAGCAATACAGCACACATCAGCATATAGTTTCCAAGCTGTTTCCTTGTTTGCTCAACCAGGGGGTTGTGTAATATTTCCTGAGGTTCTCTCCCTCCCAACGACTCTCCTTCTTGGTACCAAAGGACATGGCATTTGTAGGCATGCACATGCCATATAAATGGAAATAAGCAGATATGCATACTTAAGAGGAGAGGTTGAGAAAGTAGGGACTAAGAAAAGTGGAAACTTCACTTCAGTGATGCCCAGGACAAGAGACAATGGGCACAAGCTGGAACACAGGAGATTTCCTCAGAACACCAGGCAGCACTCCTAGGCTGAGTGACAAAGCACTGGCACAGGCTGCCCAGAGAGACTGTGGAATCTCCTCCTTGGAGATCTCCAAAAGCTGCATGGACGTGAGCCTGGGCATCCTTCTCTAGATGTCCCTACATCTTTTAGTGGTTTAAGGTGGCAAGCAGCTAAACACCAAACAGTTGTTTGCTCACTCTCCACCCCTACATGGGATGAATGAGAGAACTGGTAACAAAGTAGAACTGGGTTGAGATAAAGCTCCGCATGGCCTTTTGCAGGGGGTTGGAGCAATGGCAGGGCCTGCTGTATTATCACCAGATCCAGCTGTCTCTTTGCCTTTAGGGTGCTGAACAGCATTGAACAGAGTTCAGTAGACAGAGGCCAGACCCCAGCACATTGCAGTGATTTGTGCGTCTCTAGAGTTGCCAGCACACCTGTTCCAATTATCTTTACTATTTTTTTTTCAAAATTCTGCAGTCATTCAGGGATGATGTTCCAAATCATTAGGGGTGCCCACTGCTTTAAGTACCTGCCCATACCATCCCATGTTCCCCAGCATTCAACTATCCAGCCTCAGGACAGATCCCTGGGGCATATTTGCAAATAATTGTTTAACCTTAAACAAAATCTGAAACATATTCAGGTAATATCACAATAGTAACATGCTGATTTACACATTCCCATTTGTCTTTCACATAGCCTAGCTCCCTGAGGAGACAAAGTGCAGTTATAAATAGTTTCTAATATGTGGTTCTCAAAGTATGAGGATAACTGCAATATTAAATACAAATACCAGATTAGCTTCCTGACCAGTGTTACACCATATAGAAAAATGATAACGTTAATCTAGCCCTTAGAAATGAGGAACAGGGTAACATAGATCACATATAGCAAGTAAGGCATTGAACAGTAGAGTTCTGTGGAAAACGAGCCTCGGAAATATCTCCAGAAACACAACAAAGAAAACAACACTGTAACCAGCAACTATTAAACGACTATAGGACAGCAATTTTGTCTTAACACACACCAACCAGATCCATTGTTGCCTCAAGCCTTTGAACTACATACTGGGCTCCAAAAATATGGCTACAGTTTAGCCTAGCATAGCTTTAACTTAGCAGCAGCACAGCACTACATAGCTGTTCACTTACCCCCCCCCCCCCCCCCCCCCCCAGCAAAATGAGCAAGAAAACTGAACTTGGGAGATGAGATAAAAGCTATTTATCAAGACAGTAAAGAAAAAGTAGTAACTATGCATACAAACATATATCTACAATACAACTACTCAGCATCTACTGACTAACACCCAGCCAAGCACCAACCAGCCACTGATCAGCTCCCCCACGGACTTATGGCCATCCCACATGGCATCACGTGACCTGGAGTAACACCTGGCCTAAGGGCTGAATTTAGGCCACCTGTCCTGGCTCTGGCCCACCCTTTGCAGCCCTGCCACTAGGGTAGCAGCTCATTTCTATTTTGTGGTCTGGTCTCTTTCTAGTCTGGATGTATGCTTGTTACTCAAACAATGCCAAAACTATTAGTGTGCTATCTATACTGCCTAAGCTGGAACTGAAGCATTGCTTGAGCAGGATGGGATGGGGCGCTGTCAATATCAGTTCTCCTGTGATTCTGCAGTTCAGATCAATTCAGGATACCCTTCAACGTGGTTTAGTTTATCCATCTAATTGTGGTAATTGTACCTAGTCTATTTGTCTCAGCTGAAGGTGGAAAGGGTTTTTCTTTTTGATGTGCTACCCTTCAGATACCTGCTCTATCTCTGTGAAGGTCAGGTGTTTGTTGAAGCCAGGATATGGAATAGGGTATATGAATGAGTATGAAAGGCAAAAATATTTCCATCTCATACTGCTCAGACTATTTTTAAAAAAATAGACCGAGGATTAGCATGAGGAAAACTATGTAAATGTTGGATAGCTTCTAAATATATTAATCCCTAGACATGGTCCTAAGAATAATTTTAGCTGTGTTTTAA